>NC_041219.1:23786523-23831388 GCF_002837175.3 Physeter macrocephalus
ATTTGTTTCTAGGTATTTTTTGATTTCCTCTTTTATTTCTTCAGTGATCTCTTCGTTACTAAGTAATGTAATGTTTAGTCTCCATGTGTTTGTATTTTTTACAGATTTTTTTTCCTGTTACTGATATCTAGTCTCATAGCATTGTGGTCAGAAAAGATACTTGATACGGTTTCAATTTTCTTAAATTTACCAAGGTTTGATTTGTGACCCAAGGTATGATCTATCCTGGAGAATGTTCCATGAGCACTTGAGAAGAAAGTGTATTCTGTTGTTTTTAAATGGAATGTCCTATAAATATCAATTAAGTCCATCTTGTTTAATGTATCATTTAAAGCTTGTGTTTCTTTCTTTATTTTCATTTTGGATGATCTGTCCATTGGTGAAAGTGGGGTGTTAAAGTTCCCTAGTATGATTGTGTTACTGTTGATTTCCCCTTTTATGGCTGTTTAACATTTGCCTTATGTATTGAGGTGTTCCTATGTTGAGCGCATAAATATTTACAAATCTTATATCTTCTTCTTGGATTGATCCCTTGATCATTATGTAGTGTCCTTCTTTGTCTCCTGCAATAGTCTTTATTTTAAAGTTTATTTTGTCTGATATAAGAATTGCTACTCCAGCTTTCTTTTGATTTCCATTTTCATGGAATATCTTTTTCCATCCCTGCACTTTCAGTCTGTGTGTCCCTAGGTCTGCAGTGGGTGCCTGTGTTCTGATGGATGAGGCTGGATCTTGTCTTTCTGGTGGGCAGGACCATGTCTGGTGGTGTGTTTTGGGGTGTCTGTGAACTTAGTATGGTTTTAGGCAGCCTCTCTGCTAATGGGGTTGTGTTCCTGTCTTTCTAGTTGTTTGGCATCGGGTGTCCAGCACTGTAGCTTGCTGCTCGTTGAGTGGGGCTGGGTCTTAGTGTTGAGATGGAGATCTTTGGGAGAGCCCTCGCTGATTGATATTACTTGGGGCCAGGATGTCTCTGGTGGTCCAATGTCCTGAACTCGGCTCTCCCATTTCAGAGGCTCAGGTCTGACCCCTGGCTGGAGCACCAAGACCCTGTCAGCCAAACGGCTTTCCAGGTTGTTGACATAAGATCGAAGTACTGACATCCTAAATCAATTCTCGGTCCTGTCTTGAGAACTGCTGTCAGCTTTCTGCTTCAGCACTAGCCTTTGTCCCCGTGGTTTCAGCTGCTTGCCTTGCAAGCGACCCAGTTAACCCAGCTAGCTCGTATGGGATAACCACTTATCTTTTACCAGAATGTAAACTTTATATCAGTCATCCTCACGGAACAGAATGAAAACATTACAAACAAGATAAAATTTATTAGTAAAGGACTCAACTATGTTTATGCTAGTGAAAAGTTAAATACCAGTGTGTTTTCAAGTCAAATGAGTAAGTAATTGGGGGGAAAAAAGCTCAGAGAGTAGCCTGGAAATTTCCACTTATTTCCATAAAATAAATGAGAGTCATCCATTTTAGAATTTAACAACACAGAGCTAATATGGGTATTATTACCACCTGCTGCGTGGCAGATAGGAAGTGTTTAATAGCAGTTGGAGACTTATCCTTCTGTTTTCTGACCCCCCCCCGCTAAGTTTTGAGTAAATATTCTTTTATCACAGAAGGGAGATGGGAGGCAGGTCAGAGGACAGCACTGTTGTGTCTTAGCTTCCCCAGGCCCAGGAACTAAGTCTGAGTCTCATGGAGCGAGGGGGCCGAGGGAGAAGCAGGAGAAGCTGCTTTGTGGTTGAGTCTGGTGAGACGCTTAACACAGGCTGCACTGCTTGGGCACCCTGGAAGCTAAGTGGAAAACGAGGCACCAGAGGAGAAGGCTCCCTCCCAGGTCTGCATGGACCACAGCATGGCCTCAGCACGATGAAGACTGCAGGGGCCTTACCCTGCTGCGTTCCTGTGAACTATTCAATTCAATTGGATCTTTTAAATCAGTGGTTCGTAACTAGGGACGATCTCCCCCCCCCACCTTCCTTGGGGGAACATTTGGCAATGTCTAGAGAGAGACATTTATGGTTGTCACAGCTGGGGGTGTGGGTGCTACTGGCATCTGCTGGGTAGACAGCAAGGATGTTGCTAAACATCCTGCAATGCATAGGACAGCCCCTTGCAATAACTATCCAGTCCCAAATGTCAACAGTGCCAAAGTTGAGAACTCTTGGTTTAAATGAAAGCAGTTAGCACAGTGCCTGGCACTTGTTAAAAGCCAGTGCCTGGCTCAATAAATGTTGATTCACTGTTATGGGCTGGTCTTCTCCTGGTGTTCAGAATGTTTCAAATAACGGGCCGTCCCCTAAACTCACCATATATACTACAGTTTCTTCACTGTAAGACATATTTTAAAAATAAAATCACTGTTTTAGTTTTTTGACTTGGCATGAGATGTGATCATTTATATATTTTCTCCCTAAGTAGCTGTTATCAAATCTCGGTGGACGTCAGTTAATCGCCTCTTGATCTTCCGAGAAAGCAGTCTACTGTGTACTCTTCTAGGTTTCTATTTCCTGTGTTAGATCAGGAGTTCCTGAAATTGTGCCTGGAGACATGAAAAAGTAACCTATTCATATGTGAGTTGATTTATTATCACCAATACAGAGTCACTAATTGACTTTTCTCCTGCTGCTGCTGTCAAATTCTGCACAGGCTAATCTTTTTCTGATGAATACTCAGAACAACAAAAAAGCTGCAAAACATTAGCTTTGGTAGGGGCCCTGGGAAGGCTTTTGATTCCTTTCTATTAGAGATGAGAAACTAGAGATCTCTGAAGGCTCGTTGACTCTCCCAACTCCATTCAGCTAGACCATCACGGAGCCAACCCTACAAGTCAGCGCTCCAGAATTCCAGTTCAGGGCTAGCCCTTGAACACAAATATATCTTCTTTATTCAAGATGAGCTCAGCAAGAGGTTACGACTTTTTATCCATCTTGTGTGACTTAGTGACCTTCTCTATGGAATATAATTTTTGTCTTCAGGCTATATTGATAGGTTCATGTTATAAACATTATTAAGCACACAGTACTATGAACCATGTAATATTTTAGATAAAAATATAAATATAAGTAAAAATGAGTACAAGGGTAGAAAACTCACCTACCTTCTAGGCCCAAGCAGATAACAAAAATTAGTGAAACAGGTTAGACTGTAGGGTTACCAGATACAATACAGGGTACCCTAACTGAATTGCACGAATGACATGGGACATACGCTGAAGACAATAAAATATAATAAAATAGCTGTTTATCTGAACTTTAAGTGGGACATCGTACATTTTAATTTTCTAGCCGAACAGAAATTGCAGGGAACTGGAGAGTGCCTGCCCCTCTCACCTAAAGGGGACAGCTGCCACTCAGTCTCAAATTGTTGCCATGAGGAAGGCGGCCCTGGTGTCATCGAATCATTGAAATTATCATGATAAGCTGGAAATCCAGACGTTTAGTTAAACTCTTCCACATTTTAAAAGTTGTAAACTGGTTTGGAAATAGTCACAGACTATTTGGAAAATAAAATCATGTGTATGGATTGTGATGGTGTTTAAGGGAGCCCCCAAATAAGACCTCTCTTTCCCACCCAAATGGAGAAGCAGTTGAGCCCTACAGGTTTCAGACAGATGGAGGTCGAAATGCCAGTCTTGATACCACTGATGCTGTAACAATAAAGGATTTGGCTTAAGTACTAAGTATATAACCAAACAGGCTTGCTAGCTGGCTTCTAAATTGAACTAACCCTGTTCTCACCTAATCCAGCTCGTCACTCCAGCAAAGCAGAGTTTACTCTACAACTAAGAGAGCAAACTAGAATACTTCCTCTTTGCAGATGGACAGATGTGAAGAGAGAGGAGCCGGGGCAGAGGTGGAGATTAGCGTGACCTGCTCTTTCTTCCCGACTCTCCTGCAATTCTGTGATACCCCTGCCTCCACCCCGCGACAAGGAAAGCAAAAGGGGAGAGAAGATGGATGTTTTAATTACTAAAATAACACTATTTTGAATTAGAGGTGACTGGAAGACATTTTGTTGTCATTGAAAGAACAGATAAGGCATGGGGCTTCCCACTCCTCCTTGCATCCCACCCAGATTTCATACAGAGACAGAGGAAGAAGTAGTCCTTTGGGTGAGTTTGAATGGGCAGAAGAAGAAAAGAATTAAGCTGTCTTCTAATTACACCCTATGAATCTTGCTTTTTTATTAACATAAATGCCGCCGATATTTTTAGCTTGTATAACTGAAAACACATCTCAAACTGGCTTGCATAACAGATGTGGGCACCACGTGATCAAGGCCACGGCTCTGTTTCCCAGGGGCTCACTCGGCTCTGCCTTCCTTCATGCTATAGCTTCTTCCTCTGACTGGCATCCTTCTTGGTTACAAGATGGCAGCCAGCAGCAGATGTAACTCCATGTTCCTTGTTCACTTCTGAAGGCGAGAGCATCACTTCCTGAAACCAAGGATCAAAGATCCTCAGTTTCCTGCTGAGTAGAACACCTGTGAAGAAATCCCTATGGCCAGGGAAATGTCATGTTCTGGCAGGATTAGGCTTGTATTAATTAATCCAGTCAATGGAACATAATTAGACTACCCAGGATCCTCCACAGACACTAGAGAAAAGGTAACCAAAATGCCCAGTAGGATGGAAATGGCACGGATACCAGTGAGGCGGGGAAAAAAAATGTACACTGCAGGAGATCAGGATGGACTGAACAGAAGACATGGCTGTTGAGCCATCACCTCTAAACAGGAAAGGGGATTGGGACTGGGTAAAGGCCAGGGAGGAGAGTGGGTTGTAAAGGGTTTGGACATGGAGTATGTAAGGGCACTGCAGATGGATGAAGTAATCTGACAATCCTGGAGCGCTAAGCAGCATATTATAGTATGGAAACTGGAAGTAGTTGGTTTGTTGGAGCGCAGGGTACCAGGGAGGTGAGGGAGAGATGAGAGTTTCAACCTGAGGAATTTGGACATAGTATGAGTAGAATCTGTCAGGAGCCAGATGCCACTCTCAAATAGGGGAATTGAGGAGAGCTGAATAAAGGGACTGTTTACAATGGTGTGGCAGGATTAGGGGAAACAACTGAGATATGCTGTGCTATGGGGCTAATAACAGCACAAAGCCATTTCCATCCCTAGGTCTGAAGGGGGAACATGGAGAGCCAACACCGAGGGACCAGATATCTCAGAGTCTACATGACAGGAGCTGTGGGCTTTGCTATAAGGGTACTGTCTTCTCTTAGCAACCTGGCTGGGAGGAGCCAGGGGAAATAATACCCCAGACCTCAATGCTGGTGACTTCCATTGGTTAAAATAAACTGGAAGTTAGTGTGCAAGGGAAGCAATGGAGGCAGTCTTTACAGGTCAGCATCCAGGGGCCCAGAGCAGAGCGGAAAGTGGTGGGAGTAGACCCAAAGGGACAAACAGAAAACATTCAGCACAGAAGAAGTGACAAACAGCTGGAGGAATCAACAAAATCTCAGAAAGCATCCCGTGGGTCTCAGGACATCACTGAAGATTTCAAAGTTGGAGCACCACTGGCCTCTAGAGGGCGCTCAAGGATTTCTCTCCTTACACTCAATCGCGCCAGAGAAGAAACGTCAATAGAGGCTAAGGACAAAAAAAGATTCCGCAAAAGGAGCCCTTCGCTAGGGGATGCAACTCAGAAGTGGAAAGGGATTGTTCCCAGAAATGGAAATTTCCCCTTTGCACTTAGATTTACTACATTTGGATTGATTTGTAATAATACCAATTAAATAAATCAAAGCTAACACTAAGCATTGTTCACTGTGTGCCAAGTTTTAGCACAACATTTAGTACAACTCTTCGAGGTAAACACCATTTAAAATCCCATTTTACAGATTAGGAGACTGAGAGCACCTGGATTTAGACCCACATTACACTGGACTATTCTGCTCTTTTTTTCTCCCGGGTTGCTGGTTTGGTCCACTAGGTCAAAGCTTGCCCTCCCTTAGAAGCTTAATAAAACCAGGGCAGGGTCCAGTGAAAAGGAGGCTTGAAAAGAGAGGAAACTTTCTATGTTAGGATTTATTTTCATTTAACAATTTTAAGCACATATTTAATGATTGAACACTGACTACCTGCCAGGTTTTGGGCCGGGTGCCAGGGATACCCAGGTGAACAAGATGAGAGGCACCACAGTGTAACACCTAAGAGATTTCAGAGCCTGATGAACAGATGTGAATCCTGAGTCTACCACATGCTACCCATGTGACCAGGGTCAGTCACGTAAATCACTTAACACTCTGTTTCCTCACTCTCTAAAATATAATAGATAAATACACTTAGAACAACGCCAGGCATGTTGTTAATACTACAAAGGTATGAACTGCTATCCTTACAACATACTGTCAGGCTCTGAAGCTTTTTCAATAGATGGAGAGACACAGAGAGAGAGACAAGGTCAGGTTTTGGGCCAGGTGCAAAAGAGCCAAAAAGGCCATGTTGTCTGCCGCTTTGGCAAGGCCCGGGGTTATAAGGGCAAAAGGGGTTCTGGAGGCTCTACTTGGTCCAGTTCAGCTATTGGGTTTGGGGTCAAAGCTCTAGTTTCGAGGTGGCAGACAAGTTCCTGTCTGGCATTCCAACTCTGACCCGTTGATACTGGCTGCCTGGACCACTAGTAAGAGGGATTCTCAGACTGCATGTAGAGCTAATGAGAAAGAATGCCATGAACCATAAAGGCTTTCTGCCACTGACAGAGTATTGAGAGGAGATGGCTCTTGGTTCTAGAATAGTTCTTTGCCTGGAATGTCCCTTTAGCAGGGGCATCTGGGGAGGCCTCAGAGGTCCTGACTAAAGTCACAGATTAAGGTAACCAGTCACCCCAGTTTGTCTAGGACTGCCCCAGTTTCAGCTCTGAAGGAATCATCCTGCATCCGAGGAAGCCCCTCGATCTTAGACACAACCCAATTAACGTCACAGGCTTTTTCTACCCGAAAACACTTAAAAAAAAAACCTATAAACTCTGACCAGTAGGGATTTTTTTTTCAGCCTGTGAAAAGGCACGTCTTCTGGCCCGCTGTAATATGCTGGCCTGTATATCCCTAAATTTCCCTTCACCTCACAACAGCCAACGGTATAGCTCTCTCATTTCTCAACTATTTTCCCCGCTCTCTCCATTGAAGTCTTAGCAGGAAACAGATGGCACCCTCAAAGGGGTTTAACTGCAAAGCATTTCACGCAGGGATTATTTACAGAGGCGTGGGCAGGGTTAACGGAGCCAGCAGGATCTGGGGAGACACCCAGGGATTAGCCCTCGGCCCCAGAGCGGGGTGCTGCTCCTGGCCTGCGGAGAGCCGAGCTGTGCAGAGAGGACCTGGAGCCTCAGCCGGGAGGAGCGAGGAGTCCCTGACCTGGCCCTCCGCCTGCCCTCCAGCCTCTTGCCAGGGCCTCCCGATCAGAGGGCAAAAGGGAAGCAGACCAGGCGGCAGCAGGTGTAGTGGAGGTCAGCCTCCCAAGCCCCAGAGTCTGGCCAGAAGAGAGCTAAGAATAACCAGGCCAGGCCATCCTGTTGTCACTCAGCTTCCGTTCTAGTCCTTTCCTCGGCTGAAGAAACTCAGGCCCCCCGACGACGAGAACACTCAGAATCTCATCGCTGAGGGGTGACAGAGTTCCGTCCTGCTCCTTCCTGGAAGCTAAACCCAGCAGGGTGCAAGGCAACCAGGAAAGCGAGACAAAGAAACAATGACCACAAAAGGTAGTGGCTCCAGCCCTGCGTCTGAATGGAACTAGTGTGACAATCCTGACTTCCTTCTTCTGTCGTTCAGTCCGTGACGCCCTTACTCTCGCCGGCACCTTGGCAGTGAAGGTGTTCCTACCTGAAGGGATGAGCAAAGCCTTCAGTCTCACAGGACCCAGGCACTTAATGGCTCTGTCTTTATCGAGTTGCTGCGGTCTCCCCCTGACCATGACTATTGAACAGGGAGTGCAATAAATCCCATGGGCTCCAGACATAGCGTTGTCCCCATTTTGTAGCAACAATCCAATTTCTCCCTGATAAGCAGAATCAATCACACTGGCCCATTAGAGGCACCCAATTCTCTGCCCTTAATTAGCGGCAGGCACAGCCTGAGATGGCCAGGGGGCAGTTTCAGTGCTGTCCGGTGGAAATATTCCTCCCTGTTTGGCAAAAGGACCTCAAACGCACTGGATACAATGTTTCAGGGACAGGAAGATAATCTTCTTGAAGTGGGTTATTAAGGGTAACGCTGAGAGAAGCCACTGCCACCTCCACCCCTGGGTTCCCAGGGCCATATACTCAATACCTTGTATTGACTACTGACCTGACCGCTTGACAAACAACACCCCAGCCTCACAAGATGTTGTCTCCCCCGGCTCCATGAACTGAGCCTTCAATAAGTCAGACAAAGACAAATATCTTATGACATCACTTATAAGGCGAATCTAAAAACATGATACAAATGAATCTAAAAAAATGATACAGATGAACTTATTTACAAAATAGAAACAGACTCACAGACTTAGAAAACAAACTCTATGGCTACCAAAAGGGAAAGGTAGGGGGAGGGATAAATCAGAAGTTTGGGATTAACATATACACACTACTATATGTAGAATAGATAATCAACAAGGACCTACTGTATAGCACAGGGAACTCAACTCAATATTCTTTAATAACCTATGTGGGAAAAGAATCTGAAAATGAATGGATATATGTATGTGGATAACTGAACTGTACACCTGAAACTAACACAACATTGTAAATCAACTATAATATAAAATAAAAATTGAATTGAAAAACACCCTGAGCCTTCAATATGACATTCCATCAACCCATCAAGCCAGGTGCTTCTAGGTGATGTAAGAACAATGGATTTCTTGATGTCAGCTCTCAATACCACAGTTATTTCACTGTAAATGAGTTCCTCGGTCAGAGGCAATGATGTGCGTGATACCATGGGGGTGAATAGGCAGCCTATCAACCACATATGGTGGTGCTGGCATTAGCATCACCAGTGGGAAAGGGGAGTCACTCTCCAGAATATGCAATTATTTCCATACAGACACGTTACTGCCCCTTCCAAAATGGAGTGGTCCAAAGTAATTGACCTGAGTGGCAGGTGCTCCCAGGAAGCGAGGCCAAGTAAGGGCTCAGTATTAGATTCCGGTTTAGAAAGTTGGACACTCAGCAGCGGCAGAGGCCAGCTCAGCTGTGGTGAGAGGACGTGCCTGTCTTCATTCCCATACATCGTGCCTATTTCTTCTCACAGCCGCTTGGTACTTGGGCCATTTATGCAAGCACAGAGATGGCCGGGGAAGGGGCTCGTTGACAAACAAGGCATAGGTCGTCTTGACCTCCTCCTTACTCAGCCTTCCATGAAATGGATGTCCTCTGGGGGGCATTTACATGGGGCTCAAATGGCTTTGAACACTGTAGCCATTCTTAGGGATCCATGACGTAATTTCTCTACATATGATCTTGGCCCCAGTCCTCCAACATGTTTAAAAATTGCTAAGTCCTTGATAAGTTGACCAACCTGGTTGGCCATTGCCCATAAATCAGTGTATTTCAGGAAAACTCAGGTTATCTCTTTTTTCATGTCAAGTGACCAACCAGATGTAGTGCCCAAAGTTCTATCTACTGGGAGAGTTCCCTCTGACTTGCAGAGCCACCCTAGACAGATACGTCCTTGAATCAGGCCAGCATCCCCCTGTCTTCTGATTGTTTGGTCAGAAGGAATTCCCTGGGGCTAGAGGTAGGGTCTGGGGGAGAGGCAGGAAACAGTAGGAAGTCTGAGTCGTCTGGTTTTGCAGGGAAGAGAAGGGCTGAGAATAGATTTGGGGATGTGAAGGGATAGAGGATAACAGCTCACCCACATATGTGCAAGTACTTTACCCTTAAATTTAAATGGAGCTTCAGTAAGCTTCTTCTTACTTTATATGAGAAAATTCTTACAGACAAAACAGCATCAACATTCAAGCCAAGAAGGCAATAAAGGAATAATAACTTAGCACTTGACATATATTTCTGACAAAGAATGTATTTCATGGTCCATCCTAAATGTAACTGAGGTAAAAGTAGATGCATCCAACATCTAAGCTTAATTGATTTTTGCCAGAAAGTCTATTTTGAAATGTGAGCCTCTGATACATTCCTTATGTTTGTGCTTTTTAAAACAAGTTTCATTTTTATATTTTCTTTGTCAGCAGGGGAAAAATCAGATCAGTTCTATAACATCAGTTCTATACAAGCATTATTGAAACTGTTGGACTCCCAAGATGAAGTCTTTAAAATAAATGTGCTTAAACTAACCTATGATGACAGAAGTCAGGAAAGGTAGCACAAGGGGGCATCTAGCGGCTGATAATGTTGTGTTTCCTCCTCGGGACACTGGTTACATGGGAAACTTCATTTCGTGAAATTACAACAAGCAGTGCACTCATGATAGATGTACCATTGTATATGTCTATTACACTTCAATATGGAGGGGAAAATGGAATGTGTTTTATATAATCATGACATTCTTGCAAACGTTTTCATGAACTAGAAGCTAGATTAGACAATTTCACAAAATGCTGCACAATTAGTGCATTCTTCCAGCTAACCAGCCCATCAAAATCATTTATTGAAGGTGTAGAATGCAAGGCATTGCATTAAATATTGTCTATAGACTTGTGGGGAAGGCAACATATCTACAATAAAAACAATTAATCACAAGACAAGTATTTATTGAGTACCTGCTAAGTAGTGGATACTAGTCTAGACCCCTGAGCTTACAAGAGTGAGCAAAACAGGCAGAATTCTTATCCTTGTGGAACTGATGCCTAGTGAGAGAAGACAGCCAATTAACAACAAACAATAAGTAAATTGCATGATTTGTCAGATGGTGATAAGGGATGTTCAAGAAAATCAAGCAGGGTAAGAGAGATTGGGAGTGTTGTAGGGGAAGTTTTCAGTTTTAAATAAGATGTTCAGGTGGGCATCACTAAGGAGGTGATACTTAAGCAAAGATGTAAAAAAGATGTTACCCCATGTGTAGAGCTGGAGAAAGAGAGTCCAGGCAGAGGACACAATGAGTCAGAAAAGGACCTGATGAGTTCAAGCCAAAGAAACCAGTGTGATTAGGATAAGATGAGCTAAGGGGAAAGGAGTAGATGTGAGGTCAGGGAATTAATGAGAGGAAAGATAATTGTAAACTGTTGTATGATTCTGGTTTTTACTTTCAATGAAATGGGACACCATTGCAAGAACTTGAGTAAGGGAGTGGCAGGAGCTGACTTACATTTGGAAAGTATCTAGTTGCTATTTTGTGAATAGACTACAAAGGAGGAAGAGTAGTAGAAAGAGGAACCCTCCTACACTGTTGGTGGGAATGTAAATTGGTGCAGCCGCTATGGAGAACAGTATGGAGGTTCCTTTAAAAACCAAAAATAGAGTTACCACATGACCCAGAAATCCCACTCCTGGGCATATATCCAGAAAAGACAAAAACTCTAATTCAAAAAGATACCTGCACCCCAATGTTCATAGCAGCACTATTTACAATAGCCAAGACATGGAAGCAATGTAAATGTCCATCAACAGATAAACAGATAAAGAAGATGTGATAGATACACGCACGCACACACACACACACACACATACACACACACTGGAATATTACTCAGCCATAAAAAGAATGAAATAATGCCATTTGCAACAACATCAATGGACCTAGAGATTGTCGTACTAAGTGGAGTAAGTCAGATAGAGAAAGACAAATAAAATATGATATCACTTATACGTAGAATCTAAAAAAAATGATACAGATGAACTCATTTACAAAACAGAAATCGACTCACAGACATAGAAAACAAACTTATGGCTACCAAAGGGGAAAAGGGTGGGGGGATAAATTAGGAATTTGGGATTAACAGATACACAATACTAATATAAAATAGATAAACAACAAGGACCTACTGTACAGCACAGGGAACTATAGTCAATATCTTTTAATAACCTAATAGAAAAGAATCTGAAAAAGATTTTATGTATAATATCTTAAAATATATATTATATATAACTAAATCACTTTGCTGTACACCTGAAACATTGTAAATCAACTATACTTCAATTTAAAAATATTGACAAAAAAAAAAAGACTAGTAACAGGGAGACCAGTCAGGAGGCTGTTGCAATAATCCAGGTGAAAAAGGATGGTGACCTGGACCAGGCTGGTAGCAGCAGACGTGTAAATAATTGTCAGAGTTTGGATATATTTTGAAGATTGAACCAACAGGATTTGCTGAAGGATTGGATATGAAATTTGAGAAAAGAGAGGAGTCAAGCATGGTTTTGAGATTTCAGGACTGAACACAGGTGAAGTTGTCATCAACTCAGATGAGAAAGACTGTGGGTAGAGCAGGACTGAGGAGGAACATGACAAGTTCCGTGTTGGGCACAATAAGCTTGGGATGTCTCTCAGACATCCTAACAGAAAAGTCAAGTAGGTAGTAAAGTATATACGAGTTTAGAGTCCAAAATAAATGTGTGAATGTGAATGTAAATTTCAGGTTAATAGGCATAGAGATTACATTTATAAGATTAGATGAGATAACCAGGAAGAGAACATAAAATAGAGGAGAGAACCAAAGACTAAGCCCTGGAGCATTCCGAGAGAAGCACTGAGCAATAGAGAAAGAACAGCCAGTTCTGTCCTAGGGTATTCCTAGCCTGCGACAGGACTGGTTGACTTACCACTTACCACTGTAATAATTACCTCCCAGGAAAAGAAGTCCAAGGACATTTTACCAGTTTCTATGCCAAGCCATGATCATGAGTGATCACACAGTACCTGGCATATAGTAGCAAGAGCTTCCAAATTATTGCAAATTGTTGAATGAATTATTTCAAGGCTCTGCAGACAGGCCAAAATCTCTTGAGGTTTTAGCTCTTATTATTAGAGAGAGCTGGTATTCTAAATACATTTAGACACCCTCCCCTTCGTACCCTCTGGGCACACCTGGGACCAGATGGGTCAATGTGGTTCCTACTTGGGACTGACTAAAAGCCTATAGGCTGCTTCACTCAAAACATCTGTTCTTTCCCCTGATCAACACTATCTGATCAGTTCTTTTTGGTCCTGAAATATCTACTTGCTGTAACCAAGCATTCTTTTGCCCCAGAGCCTCTGTCTCGCCGGTCCCTCAGTCTGACCCATCTCCCCTTTGAACAGCTTACTGCCTCTCTTCACTGAAGCCTCTGCTTAATGTCATCTCTTCAGAGAAGCCTATTAGCATCATTTGGTCTCAAACTGCGCTAGTCTTTTCCACTTTCTTTTTATACCACTCACTACTACCTGCCATTACATTTATTTGTTTGGTGATTGGTGATATGGTCTGAGTTGTATCCCCTGAAAATTTGTATGTTGAAGCCCTTCCCTTCGGCATGCTAAATGTAGATTGAGAAGTAATTGAGTTTAAATTAGGTCTTAAGAGTGGAGCCCTGATCCAATAGGATTAGTGTCCTTATAAGAAGGGACACCAGAGATTCAGCTCTCTCTTTGCCGTGTAAGGACACAGTGAGAAAGTGGCCACGTGCAAGCCAGAAAGTGCCCTCACTAGGAACCGAATTAGCCAGCTCTGTGATCTTGGACTTCTAGCCTCCAGAACCACGAGAAATAAATTTCCGTTGTTTAAGCCACCCAATCTATGGTATTTTGTTATGGCAGCCCGAGCTGACTGAGACCATGGGTTACCTTCTTTCTGCCTCTTCCACTAAGAGTCTCTTTAAAGCAGGATATTTTTGGGTTTTTTCTTATTCCAGTGTATGGAACTAGAACAAAGTTTCACCCACAGCAAGCTACTCATTAAATGTTGATGAATGAATCAATTCTCAGATCTGGTCAAGATGTCACTTAGTTAAATAGTTTCGTGGATGACCCCCATGTGAAAGGTTCTGGCTGAGCAAGAGAAAAAGTAAAGAACACATGGTTCCTGGCCCACAAAAAGCCTGCAATCTGGTCGTTCTGGGGTAGGTTGCTCTGTTAGGCTGATAGCAATTCACTTCCCCAAACTCCAAATTCTGTTTCCTGCCAGGCTCCAGAGAGGAGGGACAGTGCTTTGGGTAATAACAACCCTCATTTTAGCAGAGGCTCCAGGGTGTTTCCCATGAGAGTCATCTCGGGCAAACAGAGCAGGTTTTCAAAGTAAATTTAGTGTCTCATTTGGGATGAATAGTCTGTGTTTTTGTCTTATAAATCATACCCAGAAATCCTTTTCTCAACCTTGGCCCTTGAAGAGTAGAGGATATGGCATTTCTGACCAAACAAGTTACAGGATGGGAGTACATTATAGAGATACTTGTAGGAAAGGGTTTGGAGAAAACCTGTGTCTCTCTTGTCAGGAGACCCCCAATTCAGGATCTTATATCCTTGACTGAACTCGACTTTGAAAATTTCCCAAAGTATATACACACGCGCGCGCGTGCGCGCACAAACACACACACCTCATAATTAATATATTAAGGCTGAAATCAGCTAACACAGTGGCACATTGTGTAGAGGTTGATATTTATAGTGACCTGATTCCATGGACTATGTGGACATGAGAGCCAAAACTAGCTAATTGTGTGGGAAAAAGTAATAATATTATGGATCCACAAGGCTGTGAAAGATAAAAAAGAAGATAAGCAATAAGAAAAGCTTTCAGAGTCTCACAGCTCAGTCCTCTATTTGGAGGTAGAAGGGTTTTATTTCTGTCTCAAGCGTAGGCTTAGGCAAACCCAAGCCTTGCTCTTTGTGGTGGGCTTATAAGCAGGGTAAATGGAAAAAGGGAAATTCCTGGCAAGCCCTGGCTTGGAGATGGTACAAAAAATCCTCAGTAAGTATAGTGTATTTCCTTCTTTTCTGAATCCATACTAACTTGCCCAGTAAAACTTTCTTTAGTCCTTTACTGATTCCAAAACGTATTTTTTAATTCTTGCCTTTTGCTTCTTATTTCCTTTCCCACAGATGGTTGGTAAAATATAAGCCTGTAAAAGTGAAGCTTAAAAGACTTACGTTTCTTTTTTTGGCTTTCAAATATTTCACACGACTACGTGATAGTCCCACCTCATCCACTCACACTTACGTTTTTCCTCTTCCTAGCATTAATAGGCTTAAATGTTTGGTTAGGCAGGAAATTTAGAATAGGGAACTTCATCCACCATTCTCTTGCCTCTTGAAGGAGTTTTAAAAAATACTGAAGAGATTCGATTCTAGGTACAATAGAGTGAGCACATTCATTCATTCCACCCTGTTCCTCCACTGAACGCAGCTATGAAACCTGCACACAACACATGGAGCATCTGAGGGTCCTGAAGGTAAATAGTAGCAGGCAGATTGGAGAAGATGACCAAAATGGTGATTTTATCACTTTTTCCCCTCTGGTATCTCTTGAAATTCAAGTCTGTCCAACAATATGTAAAAACAATAATATACAATGCCAAGTGGAATTTACCCTACAAATGCAAGACTGGTTCTGCATTGAATATCAGTCAATGCAATTCACCATATCAACAGTCTAAAGAGTAAAAACCAAAAACAAACAAACAAAAAACAAAACAAACAAAAAACACCAAAAGCGTGAAACATAGAAGAAGAAATTGATAAATAGGACTTCATTAAATTTTTGCTCTACAAAAGACATTGAGAGGATGAAAAGACAGGCAACAAACTGGGAGAAAATATTTGCAAATAATATTTCTAAAAAAGAACTTTTGGGCTTCCCTGGTGGCGCAGTGGTTGAGAATCTGCCTGCCGATGCAGGGGACACGGGTTCATGCCCCGGTCCAGGAAGATCCCATATGCCGCGGAGTGGCTGGGCCCGTGAGCCATGACCACTGAGCCTGTGCGTCCGGAGCCTGTGCTCTGCAACGGGAGAGGCCACAACAGTGGGAGGCCCGCGTACCACAAAAAAAAAAAAAAGAACTTTTATCCAGAATACATAAAGAACCCTCAAATATCAACAATAAGAAAAAATTCAACTCTGACATAAATCGTATCAATGTTTACTTAGGTCAGTCTCCCAAGGCAATAGAAAGAAAAGCAAAAGTAAACAAATGAGGCTTAATCAAACTTATAAGCTGTTGTACAACAAAGGAAACCATAAATGAAATGAAAAGACAACCTATATATTAGGAGAAAATATTTGCAAACAATGTGACTGACAAGGGCTTAATTTCCAAAATATACAAACAGCACTATTTACAATAGTCAAGACATGGAAGCAACCTAAATGTCCATTGACAGATGAATGGATAAAGAAGATGTAGTACACATATACAATGGAATACTACTCAGCCATAAAATGAATGAAATAATGCCATTTGCAGCAACATGGATGGACCTAGAGATTATCACACTAAGTGAAGTAAGTCAGAAAGAGAAAGACAAATACCATATGATAGCACCTATATGTGAAATCTAAAATATGACACAAATGAACTTATTTATGAAACAGACTCACAGACGTAGAAAACAAACTGGGGGGGAGGGATAAATTAGGAGTTTGGGATTAGCAAATACAAACTACTATATATAGAATAGATAAACAACAAGGTCCTACTGTATAGCACAGGGAACTATGTTCAGTATCCTGTAATAAACCATAATGCAAAAGAATATGAAAAAGAATATACATATATGTGTATAACTGAATCACTTTGCTGTATACCAGAAAAGAACACAATGTTGTAAATCAACTATACTTCAATAAAAAAAAAAATCTAATATTAAAATGGACAAAAGGGGCTTCCCTGGTGGCGCAGTGGTTGAGAGTCCGCCTGCCGATGCAGGGGACACGAGTTTGTGCCCCGGTCTGGGAGGATCCCACATGCCGCGGAGCGGCTAGGCCCATGAGCCATGGCCGCTGAGCCTGTGCGTCTGGAGCCTGTGCTCTGCAACGGGAGAGGCCACAACAGTGAGAGGCCCACATACCGCAAAAAAAAAAAAAAAAAAAAAATGGACAAAAGACCTGAATAGACACTTTACCAAGGAGAATGTAAAGATGGCAAATAAGCCCATGAAAAGATGTTCAATATCATTAGCTGTTAAGGAAATACAAATTATAGCTACAATGACACACCTATTACCATGGCTAAAATTAAAATTACCAACATACCAAGTGGTAGCAAGGATGCAGAGCAACTGTAATTCTCATACTTTGTTGGTGGGGATATAAAATGGTACAGGTCCTCTGGAAAAAGTTTGGAAGTTTGTTTTCTTAAATTTTTATTAGCATATAGTTGATTTACAATGTTGTGTCAGTTTCTGCTGTCCAGCAAAGTGTATCAGATATACATACACACATATCCACTCTTTTTTAGATTCTTTTCCCATATAAGTCATTACAGAGTCTAGAGAAGAGTTTCCTGTGCTATACAGTAGGTCTTTATTAGTTATCTATTTTATATACAGAAGTGTAAACTTGTCAATCCCAGTCTCCAAATTTATCCCCCTCACCTTTTCCTCCTGGTAACCATAAGTTTGTTTTCTACATCTGTGACTGTATTTCTGTTTTGTAAATAAGTTCATTTGTACCATTATTTTAGATTCCACATATAAGCGATTATCATATGATATTTGTCTTTCTCTGTCTGACTTATTTCATTCACACTCACCATATCCAGCAATCCTATTCCTGGGTATTTATCATAGAGGAATAAATACATTTACAAAAACAAACAAACAAGCTTTGTACATAATTGTTTATATAGTGGCTCTAGTCATAATCACCAAAAATTGGAAACAACCCAAATGTCCTTCAATTAGTGAATAGATAAACAAACAGTGGTAAATCTGAATAATGGAATACTACTCAGCAATATAATGAAACCAACTTCGAATCATTCTACAACTTGGATGAATCTCAAAGGCATTAAGCTGAGTGAAAGTAACCAGTCTCAGAAGGTTACCTACTCAATGATTCCTTTTATATGAAAGTCTCTAAAGGACAAAGTCATAGTGATGGAGAACAGATTAGGGGTTGGGGAGAGAGTATGATGGCAAAGGGATAACATGAGGGCATTTCAGGCAGGATAGAACTGTTCTGTATCTTGATCCTGGTGATGGTTACATGAATTTATATACTTGTTAAAATTTATAGGACAGTACATACAAAAAGGTCAATTTTACTGTATGTTAATTTAAAAAATGAGACTGGAAAAAACACAGAAGATTGCACAGATATATAAAACAGGCGGAAAATTGTCATTTTTCTCAGTTTTCCTTTTCCATTTATCTAGGATAGAAAACTATTTAGGCAAAGTACTTTCAGATTTAATATTCTACATGTGTGTTCATTCCCAATTTCCATCAAAGCATCCATGCAACTTGAGTCACCGAGTGCAGATCTGGAACAGATAGCTGGGGGGAAAGGACAGGCTATCAGAAAGTTAATGACTTGGCCTGATGCCACGTTTAAAGGAACAAGGAGGACATTCAAACCTTAATGGAAGTATTCAGTCCATGAGACAAGGATACAAGCTTTAGCTTTAATCAGCTTTTCCTGCAATATGTTCCATGAGTTTGCTGGGTCACCAAATGACCAGCTTCAAGTTCTTAAGCTCACAAGAAGGTGAAACCATTGCTTTTCTATGATCCTCAAAACAAAGCTCTATACACAACGGAACTGTACCACCAGGCCCAAAATAAGACTACAGATTTGTTGATTTTTCTTTTTTTTTAGACTGAAGCTCCCTGAGAACTTACCTGCCTTATGCACAGTTGCTCCCAATACCCGGCATGTAACAGATATTCACTTAGTGTTTACTGCATTGAGCTGAATATTAGAAAGTGGCTTTAACTTACTAGGATTATTTTAGGATCTCTAGTTTGGACTAGGTTAGCACTCGTAGTAAAAATAAGAGGAAAATGCCTGATAGGAAGGACGGTGAAATATTTTTCATGGTTTGAACATCAATCAGAACAGGGAGGCATCATCTAGAACCCCACTGATGGAAGTCAGGAGATTTGACCTTGACTCCAGGCTGGGTTCTGTCTCTCCGGCACTCACAGAGCAGACAGCCACAAGGATAGCATAGCCAGGGGAGGTGGTGACCTCCCTGTGCCATGTGGAGCAGAAGGCAGTATCTTTTGAAAATATCAAGATTGACCTGGACGTCCCTGGCGGCGCAGTGGCTAAGAATCTGCCTGCCAATGCAGGGGACACGGGTTCGATCCCTGGTCCAGGAAGATCCCACATGCCTGCTGCGGAGCAACTAAGCCCGTGCACCACAACTACTGAGGCTTCTTGCTGCGACTACTGAAACCCGTGCACCTTGAGCCCATGCTCTGCAACAGGAGAAGCCATCACAATGAGAAGCCCGTGCACTGCAACAAAGAGTAGCCTCCACGCACCGCAACTAGAGAAAGCCTGTGCACAGCAATGAAGACCCAACGCAGCCAGAAAAAAAAGAGTGAACTTGCTTCAACTTGGCTTGGTTAGTTTTCAGGTTACCTCAGGAAAAGTGAGGGCTACTTGCAGGAATCCACATGCATTACTTCTGTAAACAGCTCAGGAACTCAGGCAGCATCCGCCTGGACCAGTACTGTCTCAGCCTATCTGCTACATTCAGCTCTTTGCTCCATTTTCCTCTCTCTACCTACTGAGTCCTCTGCTTATGCATTGACTCCTGTTCCCACTACTAACAGGGAGATCTCTTAGAATTTTCTAGTTCTAATGGGTTACAGAATTTTACTGGGCCACAGTAATGTCACAGCCTAGCCAATGGATGGGCTGCCCTTGGGTCATAAATGCCTATATAAATGAGGCCACAGAAAGTTGGGGTCAGGGTTGGGGCAGTTCCCTTCACAAGGGTTGTGAAAGGACAGAAGCTGAAATTCAAGGACAGAGCTTCCTCTGGAGTTGGGGGCTGGGGTTGATGGCATTTGGCTGACACTCTTCTGACTCACTGATATTACACAACAGGTGGAGGAGTGAGTGAGGGTGGCGGCTCTTTGTAGGCTGGAAGGACAAACTCACAAAGAGAGACTGTGGCCCACAGCTCCTGTTGCTGGCGGGCCAGTCTCAAGTCCCACACAGAGCTAGAACGCTGCTCTCGGGGCACTGGAGGTGCCCTGTGCTGCATGTGTCTTTTGGGGAGACTGTGTGTGTGTTGCCTAAGAACATGAGTGTAGAGGGTCTTGGGTTCCAATCCCAGCATGGTCACTTGCTTTGTGATCTTGAATAAATAACCTTGCCCTCTAAACTTCAGTTTTCTTAGTTCTAAAGTGGGGCTAATTCTCCCTTAAATTGTTTAAAACAAAATCCAGATCATGTTATTCTACTACCTAAAATTCTACATGGCTCCCCCTTGCTCAGTATCACATCCCAAATCCTTACAATGGCTGACGATGCCCAGAGCATCTGTACCCTCCTCGTTCCCAGGCCTTCTCCCCTGTCTTACTCTGCTGCAGGCACACCAGCCTCCTGGCTATTCCTTGTACACTCCAGACCTGTTACTACCTTAGGCCCCTTGCACTAGTTGTACCTTCTGCCTAGAAAAATCTTCACCCAGGCGGCTCTAAGAGTCTCTGTGATCAACTTCCAGTCTGTCCCAGCCTCTGGCCTGTATTCTACATTCCCCTTGTCCTGCTCTACTTTTCCATAGTACAGATCCCTTTCTAACACAGTACATAATTAATTATTGATCATGCTTATTTTGACTCTCCCGCACTAGAACATAAACCCCAGAGAACGGGAATTTTTGTCTGTTTTCCTCACTAATTGGTCTTCAGCACCAAGAACAGAGTAGGCACAAAACAGGCACAAGAAATAGTTTTGAGTGAATGAGCAAGTGTGTATCAGTTGCCTTCTAGCTTCATTTCCTTCCATTGCAACCTCAGCGTCTGATGATTACCTGAGTCACCCCCTCCCCCTCCATTCATTCATTTATTCATTTGTTTGCTCAACAATTATTTATGTGTTTGTTCTGTACCAGACATTGGAGATAGAGCAGTGAACAAAACCAAGTCACTGCCTCCTTACTCGCCAGGAAGACAGGCAATAAATACATAAACAAATTAAAATGTACTCTAATGTTAGGTGCTGTAGGATACCAGAATATGTCACCCCCAAATATGCCTCTTTTGCATAAGGATTATTTTAAGCTGATTATTTTGAAAAATAGCAGACACAGGCGAAGCTCTGAAATCAGAGTAGAAGTTACTCTTTTGTAAGGAAAATGTGCGTTTATAAAAGAAATCTCCATTTGTAAGGATGTCTCCCGCTCTGTACCAGGGAGACCTCTTAGCCCTAGAGAAGGCACAGAACTAACTCTGCATAACAAAACTTACTCTTGTTTATTATACTTTTCCTGGTCACTTTCCCAGAACTTGCCTTCCCACACCTTTCTTCTTTTGTTGTAGCTGAAGATGGTGTTTAAGCCCAAATTCTAAATCACCTCTGAGTTACTGTTCCCTGAGTTTATCCCACGTATATGAGATATACATGTTAATAAACTTCCGTGTGCCTTTTTCTTTTTAATCTGTCTTTTGTTACAGGGGCCCCAGCTGAGAACCTTGAAGGGTAGAAGTAGGACCTTTTCTCCCCTACAGTGCTGCTGTGTGCTAATGAAGATATCAAGCAGGGCGAGGTAGAGTGTTGCTCTCAGGAGGGAAGCCAGGGAGGCATCCCAGTAGAAGTGACACTGGAGGAAAAGTCGGAGTGAAGTGAGGGCAGGAGCCACGTGGCCACGGGCAAAAGGTGTAGCCGGCAAGAGAACAGTAAAGGCAAAGGCCCAGCAGCAGTGGCTACAGGGTTGACATGTTGATGCCCTCACCCAGCCATCGCCACCCTATACGTGATTGGTTGGACGTACTCACGGCACAGAGCAGACAGTGGCGCTGTAGATTTACTGCTTCAACTCTCAGATGGGTTCTCAGCACTGCTCCTCTTGTTCTTAGTTCTCTCTCCTGAGACAGGAGGGAAGTGGGCAGGGGACAACCATTAAAAGAATGACATAGCCGTTAAGGATACAACATAAACTGGTTAGAACCCACTAGGCCCAAGGTGGCGGAAGATTCAACTTCCAGTGGACCTTGAGCCTCATTATATGCTCATTGTAATATATTAGCATATGCTAAATGACACACCCACAGGCGCCATGGCAGTTCCAAGGTTGACCATAAAAGGCCAAAAAGTGGGCAGTGGCCCAATGCCTGGAAATCCCCACCGCTTCCCCCAAATAGTTGGAATACTCCTCCCACTCCTGGTTAGCCTATGAAATTACCCAGACCCGAAAAACTAACCATCCCCACACCTGATGGCTTCTCTCAGAGCCTTTTGAGATGGACCTGCACGCTGCCTGTGGAATGTGTATCTCTGCTTTCACTTTACTTTGGCTCACTCTTGAATTCTTTCCTGCGAGAAGCCAAGGACCCTCACTTGGCGGCCTGTCCCAGGAACTCCCCCAAGACCTGGGACATGACCATCTTCTTTTTTCTTTTTTTTTTTTTTGCGGTACGCGGGCCTCTCGCTGTTGTGGCCTCTCCCGTTGCGGAGCACAGGCTCCGGACGCGCAGGCTCAGCGGCCATGGCTCACGGGCCCAGCCGCTCCACGGCATGTGGGATCCTCCCGGACCAGGGCACAAATCCGTGTCCCCTGCATCGGCAGGCAGATTCTCAACCACTGCGCCACCAGGGAAGCCCATGACCATCTTCTTGAGCCCCATTTTCCTGCAACCTCTTTACAAAGGATATAAATAAATCTACTTCTTACCTATCACTTTGCCTCTTGCTGAATTCCTTCTGGGCCGAGACATAAAGAACCTGAGCTTCATTAAGTCCGAGACGAGTTGTTTGGTTTCAGCTGTGAGACTGTGGAATTGAGTCCCATCTGAGAAGTGTGGTTTCATGCCCACTCGCCATGGCAGCTCTTCCAAACATGCACACTTCTCTGAACCAAAAATAAAGTTAAGAACAATAGCAACTAACCTTTACTCACAGTTTCTATGGCTCAGGCAACATGTTAGGTTATTTTTCTCATAAATTTATCTCATTTAGTCTTCAAACATATAGGTTAGGTACTGTTATTTTATAGATGAGAAAACTGAAGCTTAGGGATGTTAAACTTGACCAAGGACTTCACTAGTAACTGGTGGAGCGAAGAGTAAATTCAGAGCTGGGGCTGGACTGACCTCATCCAAATTCCAACCCCATCCCTATTGGCAAATGACCTCACCTCATCTCTTACTTCACCTGCTCAGAAAACGAAGAGCATGGAGGTGGTCAAACAATTACTGATACAATTACCTGCCAAATTTCATCAAATCTAAGAGACTATTGATTATAAGAAGCACCATTATGTCATATAACACTAAATAATGCTGCAGTAAATTATGAAACAATGTTAAGACAATTCCTATACAAGCGATGTATTAAGAAAAAAAATTTGTCTTTAAAAAATGGATGGGGCTTCCCTGGTGGTGCAGTGGTTGAGAGCCCGCCTGCCGATGCAGGGGGACATGGGTTCGTGCCCCGGTCTGGGAAGATCCCACATGCCGTGGAGCGGCTGGGCCCGTGAGCCATGGCCGCTGGGCCTGCGCGTCCGGAGCCTGTGCTCCGCAACGGGAGAGGCCACAGCGGTGAGAGGCCCGCGTAACGCAAAAAAAAAAAAAAAACCAAAAAAAAAACCCCACAAAAATGGATGATTTTTAAGTATGGTAAATCCACAGCCATAAAAACCTCTTTTTTTCCTGTGTTGAAAGATGAGATATCCCTCCTCAAAACTAAAACCCTCTTCCTATGTTCTTTACTCTTTCTCCTCCTTGACCTTTTTCCATTGATATTTTTTTTCCTTTCTCTCCAGTGTTTTCAACTTCACCTTCCTCAGACTAAAAACATCCCCAGGTTTCTTTCATGCTGAAAGTCATCAGTTTGATATACACAGTGACATCCTCTAGCTATTATTATTCTATATTTCTCTTTTCCTTCTTATTTCTTCTTCCTTCCTCTTTTCTATTTATGTTGAGACTCACAAAGACTATCTCAGAGACATCAGATATTTGGGTCCTAATTATAAAGCCTAATATTTGTTCGCAACATCTTCATTTTGGGGCATGTTATTGCGGTTGTTCTTTCCCCAGAAAACCTTCCATTGGGGAACCAATCTTCCCTCACACCAACCCTTAGAAACATTGTTCAGGAGAACTGACTCCCCCAGTTCCTTCCTCCAGGAATGCTCACATGATCTAGGCCCAGACAGAATACTACATCCAGGTGGCACCGGCCTTAGGTTGAAACAAGGATGGGTACAATCATCAAAGCCAGGCCAATCAGAATTCTGCATTGAATTTTTCTCTTGGAGCGGTCCTGAAAGATGTACTCTTTCTGTCAAGATTGTTCTTACGCTGCTGGTGGCCATTTGGTCCATGATGTGGAAATAGCCTGTCTAAGAGGTGCAGAAAGATATGGATCCCTTATGTCATTCCTTGATTTCATAGATACAAAGATGTCTAACACCAGGATACTCCTAGACTTTTCAGGTACATGAGTTAATAAATTTCCTTTTTGTTCATGATGTGTGATTTGTGTTTTTGCTACTTGCAATCAAAAGTGTTCTTCTGTGTTCTTTTTTTTTTTTTTTTTTTTTTTTTTGGCGGTACGCAGGCCTCTCACTGTTGTGGCCTCTCCCGTTGCGGAGCACGGGCTCCGGACGCACAGGCTCAGCGGCCATGGCTCACGGGCCCAGCCGCTCCGCGGCATGTGGGATCCTCCCGGACCGGGGCACGAACCCGTGTCCCCTGCATCGGCAGGCGGTCTCTCAACCACTGCGCCACTAGGGAAGCCCTTCTGTGTTCTTTTATGTGATGGTCAGTCAAGTGCAGCCACAAGAAGAGATGCAGGAGAGGCACAAGAAAACAAGCTTTATTAAACTCACAGGTCTAAGGAGGGGAGTGATGGCTTGCCATACAGGGTTACAGGGAAAGCACCAGAATTTGGGTTTTATCTTCAAGCAGAAGACAAGAAAAAGGGGAAAGCTGAAGCTAGAACCTTTTTGCAGTTTCTGTGGGAAAGACAAGGCAGCTCAGGGTAAACAGTCTAGGACTGGCTGGTTTGAATAATTTCTGTGGGCTCTAAACTCTAAGCGTGTCTCTAGTCACCGGACACCTGGCCTAGGATGATTAAGGCAGAGGGATATTTTCTGCTGGGGTGTAGGGCCTGACAGAGGAGGTATAGCTTTGGATTTGTTAGTTTGCGTATCAAAGGCATGCTCCCAGATGAGTCCTTGGCTATCTCTTAAGTTTGCTAGTCTCAGGAACTCTCTCTCTCCAGCCAGAAAGGCTTTTTTAAAAAAGGTGTCAAAACATCAAATAAACAGAAAATAAAAATATATACAGGGCTTCCCTGGTGGCGCGGTGGTTGAGAGTCCGCCTGCCGATGCAGGGGACAAGGGTTCGTGCCCCAGTAGGGGAAGATCCCACATGCCGCGGAGTGGCTGGGCCCAGTGGGCCATGGCCGCTGGACCTGCGCGTCTGGAGCCTGTGCTACGCAACGGGAGAGGCCACAACAGTGAGAGGCCCGTGTACCACAAGAAAAAAAAAAATATATATATATACAATACCTAAAGTTATACAGTTTTCAGAGCTTTGACATACACTGTTTTACTTGATCCTGTGGTTTTTGGGGGGCAGGATATGTCTGTCCTGCTCATGAGTAAATTTCTGGGACTCAGCACATGCGGGGCATATAACAGGTGCTCCAAAGTATTTGCTGAATTAAGTGAGAAGTATATGTGTTATTACTTACCCCATTTTATAAAACGGGGTACTGAGATCAGGGAGTTAGTTAGGTCCTAGAGCTGGGTTAGAATGGTCTTGGTTAGACTAAGGTAGCAGGCTATGGTGAAAACCCAAACTGGGAGTGGGCAGTGTAGGATGCACTTGGATTACAGTACAGGTGACAGATCAATCTTAGTCTTTTTTTCTGGAGTTCTACAGCAGCTCTTCACTATCTCCCATCAATTTTTGCTCCTCTGCAATCACTACCTCCACTCAACAGCCAGAGTGATCTCATTAAGGTATCAGATCAGATCCTACTACTCTTCTGCTTTAAGCCCTTCAATAGTTTACCTTTACTTGCAGGGATAAGAGCTCCAATCTCCAACAAATCATACAAGGTCCTTAGGATCTTGCTGGCCCTGCCCATCCCTTAGCTTCATTTCCTCCTATCTTTCTCTGTATTCTTTTTTTTTTTTTTTTTTTTTTTTTGTGGTACGCGGGCCTCTCACTGTTGTGGCCTCTCCCGTTGTGGCGCACAGGCCCCGGACGCGCAGGCTCAGCGGCCATGGCTCACGGGCCCAGCCGCTCCGCGGCATGTAGGATCTTCCCGGACCGGGGCACGAACCCACGTCCCCTGCATTGGCAGGCGGACCCTCAACCACTGTGCCACCAGGGAAGCCCGCTTTCTCTGTATTCTTGCTGCTCCAAACACAACAGCCTTCTTTCCATTCTAGAAAAATACAGTTCTCTCCCAACTCAAGGCCTTTGCCTGGAACACTCTCTCTCCTTCACTCTTTATCTAGTTAATTCCTCCTCGACATTAAGGTTTCAGTTCTAACATCATTTCCTCTGGAGCCTTCCGAGCTCTCCTTCTCCACTCTCATTCCAGATTGCGTCTTTTGCTATCCATTCTTGTTCCTGGGTTTTGATTTCATAGCCCCTATCAGTTTAATGATTATTGAGTATAGACTCTCCAAAAGACCACCGACATAACCTGTCAATCAATTAAATCTTAGAAATGTCTCAGAGGGGGAAGTCAGGAGCTGATATTTATAGGTTTTTGAGGTCTAGACTCAAGTGGTTTTAAGGGGATCCGATTGAGATCAGGCAAAGTTCTTTACTGAATCATTTCAGATTGGTGAATTTAGAGTGAGCTGGGGGTCTTGCAGCAAATCTTGATAAGTAAACAGTTGTTTGATGAGCAAGGACTTAAGTGTTCTGTTATCTTGAGAAACTGACTGTTTGAGCAGCTAAAGTTCAGATAAATTGATTTTTAGAAAGTCCTTAAAGCAAACGATAAATATATTTACTGGGACATAGCCTCAGCTCCCTGGGCAAGAATTACTGGAACAAATCAAGCAGTCATGTTGGTGTAGGTGACCTGAGTTCTGAGGCTCCAGTTACAGTATATGGAGGCAAGCAGTCTCAGTTATCATGACATGCCTGTGTTTATGTCACCCCTTTCCAATAGCACTTGTGGCAATTGTAACTTTACATCTAACATCCATCTCTACCATAGACTGTATGCTTGGTGAGGGGAGGTTCCATATCTGTTTTGCTCACGATTTTATTCCCCGTACTGGTCATAGCACCTGGAACATAAAAGGTGTTCACCTAATATTTGCTGAATGACTGAGACCTTTGACAAGGGCCTGCATGGGAGGATGGGGTAAGAAGTCAGAGCTCACTTTGTCTTCAGTCCTGGGTTTGAGTGGTTCGAGTAGCGCCAAGATGGGTGCTGGGAGAACTCATTAGAAGGGAAAGATGAGAGTTCCACTTTGGGAAACTGAGTTTCATTTCTGACAGGATATACACATCTAGAATTCAGGAAAGATAAAAGCCAGGACAATATATGCAAATTTTATTTATTCAGAATGACTGAAAAACAAAGTAATGTGAAGCTGTCAGATGACTATCGTTGCTATAAATCTGACTTTATCAGAAAACCCCCTCCTTAAAAGTCTATTTAGATTGAAAGTCCTCCTCAGCCTGGCAAGGGCAAGACTAATTAAAATGTACTAGCTTGGGGCTTCCCTGGTGGCGCAGTGGTTGCGCGTCCGCCTGCCGATGCAGGGGAACCGGGTTCGCGCCCCGGTCTGGGAGGATCCCACGTGCCGCGGAGCGGCTGGGCCCGTGAGCCATGGCCGCTGAGCCTGCGCGTCCAGAGCCTGTGCTCCGCAACGGGAGAGGCCACAGCAGAGGGAGGCCCAAATACCACAAAAAAAAAAAAAAAATGTACTAGCTTGTAAAGATGATAATAAATACATACATAGCACCTTCTGTGTGCCTTTTCTAAGTGCTTAACCTCCATTAACTCATTAAACCTCACAATAACTCTAACTCTGAGAAAAACTGCATGCAACTGTATGAAATAGGACTGGCTACATGAACATAACTTTCTATTCTGGGAAGTTCTTGCCCAAGAAGATAAAGCTTGCAAAATATTTGTCTCAAGGACATCCTGAAAATTCATTTATCTGAAGACTAGACAGCTCACCTGGGAAAACCAGATTGCTTATCAAAGGGTTACTTTACTCATCAAGAGTCACTTCAAAACCTACACCCTGCTGAGTTCACTGATCTTAAACCATTGCGTCACACACTTGGCCTAGCCACATGCATGTCCCCATGCTGAAAATCTCACCTAAACCTAATAAATACCCATCCTTGTTGTCTCCCTGTGAGACACACTAAGACGATGTCAAGACAGTGCTCTCCTTCATTGCAATAAGCTATAAACTTGGCTTTGCTTGACCAATAGGTTAATTTGGTGGTCTTTTCAGGAAGTCAGCAGTTAATAGAACTACAAGATTAATGCCTTGTGCCCAGTGCTTTGCTAATGTGTTCACTAATTTTGTGTGGAGAAGGAAGTAAGGCCAGAATTTATTATCCGAATGGATGTCCACCTCACTTGGGTAAAGAAAGTTAAGTTTTGAGAAAATTAAGGGCAAAATTCTTTGTATCTGTTACAGAGCTCAGCACAGCTTTAAACTGAATTAAATATAATCATAGACTAACAGACAGAAGCAAGATACTTAAATGAATATAGCCGAAAACATCATCAAAACCAGAGAAGGACCGTTAGAGTGGGGAAGGTCCCAGGTACAGTCAGGCACAGAGATTAAAAGCACCGGCTTTGGATTCGGAAATGAGTTTAAGTTCTGGCTTCACCACTTACCAGCAATTTGACTTTGGGCAATTAACTTCCCTGAAACCTCAGTAGCTCACCTGTAAATTAGAAATAATGTTCGTACCTACATCGTAGAGTTAATATGAGAACTGAATGGACAGCGTATGCCAAGAGTTGGCCACGGTGTAATTGGTGGTATTTATTGTTATTATTACAATTCACTGCAGGATTTTAGGGCTTGGGAAGAGGAAAGATAAAATCAGTGGTATACTTGAAGGAAACTGGAGGATTCAAAGAGAAGAAACCAACTGTCTTACAAGTTTGGGAATTCAGGATTGGATTTTTCTGTAGCAGTCTGGTATTTTTCCAGGAAGACTGGTTACCAAGGCCAGAGCGGTAGTTCCCCAGCTAAACTTTCTCTCCGTTCGATACGAAAGCACTGTTTACCTCCCCAAAGGCAAAGTTTAGGACTGTAGCAGAAGCTTGATCTTAAAAGTTTAAGAATTTAGAACCCTGAGAGAGTGATGAACTCTGTCAAAGAGAAATACCTAAGCACTTTTGTGGGGCTATGCAGGAGGTGAGCACTGTTGCTTTCTAGATGTTACCACTGCTAATGCAAAGGAACAGGAGCTCACTGAGCCCAAAGTTGTTCTTTTCCAAACTTGCTTATTTACCAACCAAGCAAGTCTTGCCCAGAAGTACAGATAGGAGGTGTTGGGTGGCCCCAGTGTTTATTGCAGCCACACCAGCTTTTTGTCTGGCCTCCAAAGATAGCCTTGGAAAGGGAAGCCATTTTCTCATTATTTGGAGAACTGTAGAGCCAATGTTTATTTTGTATTTATCATGAGCCTCTAGGGACTGCTGTTTTGCATGCATTACCTTATTTAATCTTTCTCACAGAACTTTCTAGGTATTATCACCGGCATCATTGAACTCCTACTTGATTTACTTGTGTTTTCTTATTCAGTACTCATGCCTTTGTGAAAGAGCCCCTGGGGTCAGGGAAATTCAAAGATCTGTAAGCAGACAGGAGAGATGTGGTGTGCTGTTCCACTGAATTCGGGAACAGAAAAGAGCCTAGAGGATCAACAATAACGAGTTCAAAGTAGAAGTAACAGGATGGAAAGATGGCAGGTTGAAAAAGAAGATAGGCTGATGACCCCTGTTTTAACGGCATGGCCTTGAATAGTAACTATACATGCTGGGAAGTGTCTCTAAATATAAAGACAGAAGTCTTGAGGGTGATGTTGAGATTATCAGACTGGAAAGGGTGAACTACTTTCTGATTCTAATGTCCCACTTGGAAAATTGGGTGGTTTTCCAGATGCCAAATGATTTCTTGGAATAAGGTTAAAAGGTGTGAAACAGAATATTGTATGTAATTTTTGGACTCACCTTCAATTTTATCCTGTATGAACTGATTTTAAGTTAATACCATGTCAAGATATAGTCCACATGGGTTTTAATCATTTTAACTCCATCTCTTATTGCTTTATAAGAGATTGGAGAGTGATTCACTCCTGTGTCAGTTAATACCAACCCTTTCTCAGAAACAGTCAAAACAAATCAAAGTTCTTCAAAAGTAACCCAAGGGCAATGGAGCCGTGCCAGTGCTGTGAGGTAGACATAAGTCCTTTCGCAAATGTTCTACCTTGTTGAACTGTGTATTTCCAAATTTCAAGCTTAAAGAATCCATTAAGCAATCTTAAAAGAAGAAATGCCATCCCAGAAAAAATGAGATTGCCAAACTCTTCAAACCTCCTTCAATAACAACTTAGCGAACATTGCTGAGCACCTTCTGTGGGCGATGGTCTGTGCACGTTTCTATAGGGATTCAGAGATGAGTGAGCATGAAGCTGGACAGAAGTTACAGCACAGAGGAGGAAATGGGACAGCACCAAGTCTCACAGAGTTTAAAGAAATCGGGGACAGGGGAGATTGTTCCATGGAAGACCTTAGGAGGTAGGTGGGGTTTGAATTTTTTCTTGGGTGGGTAAGTGGGGTGAGGTGGAGAGGCAAGGAATGGGAGTTTGGAGTCAGTAGAATGGCTAATAGCCTATTTTGATTGAAGTGGGAATTATGGAAATTAGGGTCCGGATGATAGGTCTGATGCTATAAACTTGCTGGTTTGTTTTTAAAGAGAGCTATTAAATACTAGGTAGAAGAGTGATTTCCTTAAGTAGTGTGAAAAGTATCAGTGCCAGATATATCCCTCTGAGCCTGAGACATACCCTCTACCTTTCTCCTTCCACTCTCTTCCCCGGCAGGCAGGCCTATAGAGGCTATAGCACAGGGGTCTCCCTTACGTCCTGGTTCAGCCATGGAGTGACTTGCCAGTGATCCAAGGGAAGGAAGGAAGTGATGTGAGGGAATCTATTTGCCAGGATCCCTCCTTTCAGGGTCATCTTGGGCTGCTGCAGCCCACAGAGGAATTGCACAGTTCTTCTGGGCCCTTGGGTTCTGATAACCACTCTCTATCCTTCTCTGGGTGGGTCCAGGGGTGGGAACAGCCCGCTTGAGTAGTACCTTCTTCCTGTCCCCTACATCCTGCTCACCTTTGTAAGTAGTCCTTTTCTTACAATTTCCTCAAGTTATCCTAAGATGAGCATGCTCTCTTTTCCCCACTGAGCCCTCCATCAGACCTGAGGTAGAGATGCACAGAGCGTCTGCTCATCCTGACCCCAGGAGGGCCACCAAGGGTCTGTGTTCACGCTACGGGGTCCCCCACTCCAGGCCAAAGTTTATTGGAAGAATGTTTGGACACATCACCCAAATTAGGCCAATCAGATATTCTTCTGGGGAGTCTGCGTTAAGGAATTCTCCATATGGGCTGAAGAGGAGGAGAACTCAGGGGTTGTGCTGTTACATTTTCACCCACCGAATGGACTGCCAAGTAAAGGAAGTTGGTCCGTAGAGAAACTCACTCATTGAAGTTGCCTGAGTTCTGACCGGTTTTGCGGTTCTAGGTTCCAGTCCCTCCTGAGGATCAGGTAGATTTTAGCCCTCAGGTCCCATGAGATAACTCTATTTTCTTATAATAAACATCACACTCACCACTTCCTACCTTCCACACACACACAGACACACACATACACAAGCACACAATTCTTTGTCAGTTTAAGTATATTGGAGTTATTTTCTGTTACCTGCAGACAGAGACTTAATAGAAGACCCAATACATGCAACCCATTTACCACTTATGGAGCACTTAGTGTGTGCCAGACTTTACGTGACTTAGCTTGTTTAATCCTCTCAACTCCCTGAGAAGTAGTTTTCTTGTGACTCAGCTCCTTCTTGGGTTAAAAGTTTCCTCCAATATTCCACAATTTTTTTCTGGGTGTCCCTCAAGGGGTGCCTCATTAAAGGGGCTCTGGTCACCAGTTTCCAATGGGGGAGGGGCTTCCTCATACCACCAACAAGCAGTTCTTGAACAGCCGCTGGATGTCCTGCCATTCAGCTCATTTGGACACTATCCACCCTGAGACGGCATCAGATTCCGCAGGTAAAGGGCTCAGTCCCACAAGACCACCCTCCACTTCAGATGTCAATCTCAAACCCAGGTTACCTGTTACCTGTACTTCTGACTGACTGGGTATAAATCAGAGGTTCCCAGGACCCCCTCCCTCAGTTTGATTAATTTGGTAGAGTGGCTCACAGAACTCAGAAAACCCATTTACTCACCAGATAACCAATTTATTACAAAGGATACAACTCAGGAACAGCCAGATGGAAGAGATGCCTAAAGGCAAGGCATGAGAAAAGTGCACCAAGCTTCCGTGCCCTCTGCGAGGGCACCACTCTGCCCACATCTCCACGTGTTCACCAACGCAGACGCTCTCTGAACCCCATCATTTTGGGTGTTATGGAGGCTTGGTTACATAGGCACGATTGACTACATCATTAGCTGTTGGTGATTGAACGCAATCAGCAGCCCCCGCGCTCCCTGGAGGCTGGAGGGTAGGATTGAAAGTTCCAATGCCCTAATCATGCTAGGTTCCCTTGGCAGCCAGCCTCCATGCTTGGTGCTTACCAAAGTCACACATTAACATAAACTCAGCTGTAGTGGAAAGGGTCTTGCTATGAATAAAAGGCATCCGTTTCACCTTTACGATTCTGAAGTGATTTCAGGAACTGAGGACAAAGATCAAATATTATGACAAGAGATGCTTCCATTGCTTATTGCTCAGGAAGTCCCAAGGGTTTTGAAAGCTGTGAGCCAGGAACCTGGGACAAAGACCAAATGTATATGAAAAATATATTTTAGTCATCTGAGTGACCAAATATGTATTTCTTATAAATCACAATATCCCCCTTATGGTTTCTTATAAACCAGTCTTTCAGCCTCAAGTCACCACACAGTCTGTTCTGTTCTTTTTCTTCATGCACAGATGTCACTGTGAAATGACAGTATCTATATCCAAGATCTCAGCTGCAGATGCTACCGAATGTTCTGGTACTTGGGGTGCTCAAACATCTCTGAGTTGAATGAAGAGATAGGGAGAATGTCTCATCTCCCTCTGTGTTACCTCATGCCTTTAGCAGTTTTTCACGTGACCAGAAGCTCGTCAAATCTCCTGATGAGATCTATGAGCTAATGGCAGAGCTTCCCAACAGTACACTGGCGCAGCAGTGAACCACAGACGTTGCAGGGGATACTGGTCCCCTTGGCCCCTGGGGCAGCCTGGGGGGTGCTGAGTGACCAGAGCCCTAACACAGGCATCTAACCTTGAGCAGTCTTTTTCATCAACCCCAGCGTGGCCTACACATACTATCATTTCTGTAAATATTAATACTATGACATGAATCTAGCCATCCACATAAACCCGACCACACAAACCTGTGCCAACCACAAAAGGGGTACGAATCCAGTCTGGACTAGCTCAGCCACAGACACTGTGCCATTGCTAGCCTGCTTGCCTTTCCTGTTTTCTAGTTTCTCTTCTTTATCAGGAAACAAAACTTGCATGCAAAGGAAGAGGCAGATTGTGGTGTATGTATGAGTGTGTGGGTGTGTGTATGTACGTATTATTAGATATAATACTGTCTATACAGATCTTTCTCGACTTACGTTCGGGTTATATCCCAATAAACCCATCACAAGTTCAAAATACCGTAAGCAAAAACATGTTTACAATACACCTAACATACCAAACATCAGAGCTTAGCCTAACCTACCTTAAAAGTTCTCAGAGCACTTACATCAGACTACAGTTGGGCAAAATCATCTAACACAAAGACTAATTTATAAAAAAGTGTTGCATATCTCATGTAATTTATTGAATACTGTACTGGAAGGAAAAGAATGGTTGCGAGGGTGTTGATCACTTCCGCTTGTGATCTCGGGGCTGACTGGGAGCTGAGCTCACAGACTCTGCCCAGCATCAGGAGACTGTATCGTACCACATATGGAACAGCCCGGGGAAAGATCAAAATTCAAAATTCGCAGTACAGTTTCTACTGGATGTGTATCGCTTTCATACCATCATAAAAGTTGAAAAATCATGAGTCAAACCGTGATCAGTCAGGGACCGTGTGAGCTCTCATTAGCCAGCCCCAAATGTCCTTTTATAACCATCCCACTCTGACCACTGAGGAGAGTCTTGGAGAGTCAGGCCACCTACCTGAGGTCACACACTAAGTGACAGCTGAGATTCTAATCCAGGTCTGTCTGGCTCCAGGGACATGTGCCTGATTCCTCACGAGTGCCACACCCTTTCTTCCTGATGTTCCACTGATAAGGATGAGACCTTTAAATCTCCATTTAGAACCCAAGCTCGGGGGCAGCCATGGAGGCACACCTCTCAGAACTCGATCTTCAAGAGGGAACTTCATAGGGAGCAGAGTCAGGCGACAGCTTCTAGCTGCAACAACTTTGGGGTCTGGCGCAATGTTTGAGGCAAGGACACACTCTCTCAGGGTAGCTGTAGCCAGTGACTAAGTGTGGCAGGGGTACTAGGGCCTGACCACCTCTGCTTAACTTGGGACTCCTCTACAGGAAGTCGATGAGCTGGAGCTCTCCATTGGGCTGTCCAGGATGGTCTTAGAGATGCATCATGGTCTAAAGACTCACCTTATTGTGTCCTGCTCCCTCATCCCTTTACTTTTCATAGGCATTACCCCCAATAGATCTCCTGCCCTCCTAACTCTGTCTTGGTGTTTGTTCCTTGACACAAGCTCCTGGGCCCTCCCACGTAATTCTATTTATCCTCCACCAGCACTTAGTACAATACTTTGCACATAATGAGTTTCTTGCTTCTTCTTCTTCTTCTTTTTTTTTTTTTTTTGGATTAACAAGCAGTTTTACATGATGGTAATGAGCAGTTTCAAAGTCTTCTTATACCAGTTCTGGGAAAGCTCTGGACCCAAAGTTGTATAGGTGAAAGATGGCTTTTTTTTTTTTGGCCATGCTGCATGGCTTACGGGATCTTAGCTCCCTGACCAGGGATCAAACCCGGGCTCCCGGCAGTGAAAGCACCGAGTCCTAACCACTGGACTGCCAGATAATTCCCAAGGATGGCTTTGGAGCATCAGATTCAACCACAGATTTTGTTTACATGAGGATTCCTGGGTCTCATGATTCTGACTCAGAGCCATAGGGTAGGGCTAGGACACCCCATTTTCAGTGAGTATCCCCAAATGGATTCTGAGCCAGAGCCTTAGACCATACTTGAGAAGCATGCATTTTGAGAATGACCACACAGCTCCAAAGTTCTTCTCTTCCCCCATCATAACCACATTTAGTGGTGAATTTGGGAGAATCTTGGCATATTCTAGGATGAGGATTTTCTAACTCCTATATATGTTCCAGTCTGCATTTAGAAATGAATAAGCCTCCAAGAATAGAGTGTAAAGATTTCCTTGAACCTGGAAGAGACAAATTGGTGGTATTCCCAGCTGACATCTGGATGCGGACTAGGATTATGAAAGGGAAGCAGTTAGCCTCATCTTTCAGTGTGGATCAGTGGTATGTGAGTCATTATGGATGTAGCAGTTCAGTTTAACCTAACCCTCTCCCTTTGTTATCCAAGCAGAATGTTTTCGGTTCATCTCTTATCCCTCCTTCAAGGTGAATCTCAAACATCACTTTCTTTTTTTTTTTAATGTTTTATTTATTTTATTTATTTTTGGCTGCACTGGGTCTTCGTTGCTGCGCGCTAGCTTTCTCTAGTTGCGGCGAGCGGGGGCTACTCTTTGTTGTGGTGAGTGGGCTTCTCATTGTGGTGGCTTCTCTTGTTGCAGAACACAGGCTCTAGGTGCGTGGGCTTCAGTAGTTGTGGCACGTGGGTTCAGTAGTTGTGGCTCATGGGCTTAGTTGCTCCGCGGCATGTGGGATCTTCCCGGACCAGGGCTTGAACCCGTGTCCCCTGCACTGGCAGGTGGATTCTTAACCACTGCGCCACCAGGGAAGCCCTCAAACATCACTTTCTTACTCCTCCAAGTGCACACCTTCTTCCAAGATCCCATTGTCCCTAGTACTTCTTTTCATGAAATACATTATATTTAAGTTGCTTACTTTATGTATCCTTTTCACTCACTCACCTGAAAATGTTTTGGGAGTGAAGTCCATTTCTTTTTATCTCCTCATTCCAATGCCTACTCCAGGATAGAATACGGTAGGAGATCAATTAATGGGATGGATGGAAAGAAGGAAGGATCGGAGGACAGTAGCAGGGATGAACTCAAGGTGACCAGACACCACCTTGGGACAGCTTCATTTCACTTTACTTCCCACATTCATATCCAGTACCACGTTAACTTAAAAATAAATGGTTATGTCAGAGAAATGTGTATATATATATATATATATATATATATATATATATTTATTTATTTATTTATTTATATATATTTATCTTCGTGCTTTCAATGTATTTAAATATATTTAGATATTTTATATTTATCTTTATATTTAAAGATATAATATAAATATACTATATCTTTAAATATAAAGATAAATATATATTTACCTTCTTTGTGCTTTCAATGTATTTAAATCTACTTTAAATGAATTTAAAATATTTATAAGAACATTTCAAAAAGTAAAATAAAAGAAATTTTTCTAATCAAGATGAAAATTTATATTGTAGGAGGCAGTGTGATATAGCAGGCTTTGGAATCAATTACTCTGAGGTTAAATCCCACTTTGTGACTTACTGATTATGTAGCTTCAGTATCCTCATATGTAAAATGGGATCTATAATATTTATGTCATAACAGTTATATAAACCCAAGCCAAGTCCCTGACACATAGTAAGGACTCAACAAACATTAATTACCTTCTTCCTCTTTGGCCAAAACTTAATAGAATCCCTGTACTTGGAGATCAGATCCATGTTGTCACTTTTTAAAAATTGCTAAAAGCATTTACATAGATTACATGTTCAGTAAGTACATGTTAGATGGATGAGAAAATTGTTTCATTGCTCCTAGCTTATTCCAAATTCTAATTTTAGTTCACTTCAGTGTTAAGAAATGAATTTAAAAACATATTGACATGGCTCAAAAGATTAAGATTTTCTCTCCAGAAATCTAGATTTAAATCTTCAGCAGTTGACTTCTGAGCAGAGTGCAAATGTTGGCATTATCTTCTTTATTAGCAATTTGTAAAGAGCTGAGATCTCACACAGCTGTGTGCAGCTCAAAGATGTACCAAGCAAAGAATAAATTTCCTGCCCACGCAAACTCAAGGCAAAAACCCACAAGCTGTCTTATATTATTCTGACAGCCCCCGCAAGGTTTCTTCTTTTTCTCATAAAGAAACTTGACACAATTACAAGAATCTTCCACTATGTAGATTTTTTACCTTATGGGATTGTTAAAGCTGATGATATATTTGTTTTAGGAGAGACCAAAGACTCAGAGTTACAGAAATTTACAGATCTCACTCTAGCAATTCAGTGAACAAAAATTCCTCTTCAAAGCTTCAAAGAGACTAGTGCTATGATCTGAACTGGGTCCACTCACGCTCCTTGCCAAGTTACATTCCAAAAGATACTAGTACTTTGTCTTCACCATAGTAGTGTACCCAAACTTGTAGCCCAGGTCAAAGTGGGTCACGCCTCCTTGAAACTGCTGGAGCCCAATTCTTATTTAAAATGGACAGCAAAGGGAAAAGGGGACTCAACAGAGGTTCTGCTCACAGGTCCATTTATTGGACTCAATCAGTAGAAAGCACAGACAGGGCTGTAGACATCTAATAGTCTCCATAAAGCTCAGGACTAGGCAAAGACCAAGGAAACTCATCTACTGGGCATTCATTCTGTAAGAGGCACTTAACATTACTAAGTATTTGTATATTTATTTTATTTATACCCTCTTTCGAGAAGGAAAATAAAGCTGCATGTAAGACAACACATAGGATGAGTGGAACACTATACAATAGGAAATGAAGATGAAGCCAGAAGCCAGGGGTATATATTGTGCACTAGTCCTAGTCCACCTGCCAGCAGTGGCCTCCTAACTCAGCTTGGAAATTTCTACCAGCCAATGAAAGATCACTCTATGTGGTTTCAGTGACAAAAAGGCAAAAGCAAAAGATCTGTTGCTCTGAAACACAGAACAATTCTTGGTACTAAGACTCCAGGGAGGGCGGGGGTGGGGGGGCTTCAAGATGGCGGAGGAGTAAGACGTGCAGATCACCTTCATCCACACAAATACGTCAAAAATGCATCTACATGTGGAACAACCCCTACAGAATACCTACTGAACGCTGGCAGAAGACCTCAGACTTCCCAAAAGGGAGAAAACTCCCCACATACCTGGGTAGGGTAAAAGAAAAAAGAAAAAACAGAGACAAAAGAACAGGGATGGGACCTGCACGTCTGGGAGGGAGCTGTGAAGGAGGAAAAGTTTCCACATACTAGGAAGCCCCTTCAAGGGTGGAAACAGGGGATGGGTGGTGGGGAAGCTTCGGAGCCATGGAGGAGACCGCAGCAACAGGGGTGCACAGGGCAAAGCGGAGAGATACCTGCACAGAGGATCTCTGCCAACCAGCACTTACCAGCCTGAGAGGCTTGTCTGCTCACCCGCCTGGACGGGTTGGGGTTGGGAGCTGAGGCTCCGGCTTCAGGTTGGATCCCAGGGAGAGGACTGGGGTTGGCTGCATGAACACAGCCTGAAGGGGCTAGTGCGCCATGGCTAGCCGGGAGGGAGTCTGGGAGAAAGTCTGGACCTGCCTAAGAGGCGAGACACCATTGTTTCTGGGTGCATGAGGAGAGAGGATTCCTTCCCAGTGTGCCCACAGAAGGCAGAGCACTGACTAAGCGAGCTCCAGAGATGGGCATGAGCTGTGGCTATCAGCTCGGACCCCAGAGACGAGCATGAAACACTAAGGCTGCTGCCGCTGCCACCAAGAATCCTGTGTGCAACCACAAGTCACTATCCACACCTCCCCTCCTGGGAGCCTGTGCAGCACGCCATTGCCAGGGTCCCGTGATCCAGGGACAACTTCCCTGGGAGAACTCATGGTGTGCTTCAGGCTGTTCCTGCCTCTGCCACCACAGGCTTGCCCCGCATTCCAATTATGACTACATTACCCTCCCTCTTCCCAGCCTGAGAGAGCAAGAGAGCCCTAATCAGCTGCTGCTTTAACCTGTCTGGGTGGGGAACAGACACCTGAGGGTGACCTACATGCAGGATGGGACCTGCACGTCTGGGAGGGAGCTGTGAAGGAGGAAAAGTTTCCACATACTAGGAAGCCCCTTCAAGGGTGGAAACAGGGGATGGGTGGTGGGGAAGCTTCGGAGCCATGGAGGAGACCGCAGCAACAGGGGTGCACAGGGCAAAGCGGAGAGATACCTGCACAGAGGATCTCTGCCAACCAGCACTTACCAGCCTGAGAGGCTTGTCTGCTCACCCGCCTGGACGGGTTGGGGTTGGGAGCTGAGGCTCCGGCTTCAGGTTGGATCCCAGGGAGAGGACTGGGGTTGGCTGCATGAACACAGCCTGAAGGGGCTAGTGCGCCATGGCTAGCCGGGAGGGAGTCTGGGAGAAAGTCTGGACCTGCCTAAGAGGCGAGACACCATTGTTTCTGGGTGCATGAGGAGAGAGGATTCCTTCCCAGTGTGCCCACAGAAGGCAGAGCACTGACTAAGCGAGCTCCAGAGATGGGCATGAGCTGTGGCTATCAGCTCGGACCCCAGAGACGAGCATGAAACACTAAGGCTGCTGCCGCTGCCACCAAGAATCCTGTGTGCAACCACAAGTCACTATCCACACCTCCCCTCCTGGGAGCCTGTGCAGCACGCCATTGCCAGGGTCCCGTGATCCAGGGACAACTTCCCTGGGAGAACTCATGGTGTGCTTCAGGCTGTTCCTGCCTCTGCCACCACAGGCTTGCCCCGCATTCCAATTATGACTACATTACCCTCCCTCTTCCCAGCCTGAGAGAGCAAGAGAGCCCTAATCAGCTGCTGCTTTAACCTGTCTGGGTGGGGAACAGACACCTGAGGGTGACCTACATGCAGAGGTGGGGCCCAAACCAAAGCTGAACCCCAGGAGCTGTGCGAACAAAGAAGAGAAAGGGAAATTTCTCCGTGTAGCCTCAGGAGCAAGGGATTAAATCCCTGCAGTCAACTTGATGAACTCTTCATCTGTGGAATACCTGAATAGACAACAAATGTTCCCAAAATTGAGGTAGTGGATTTTGGGAGCAACTGTAGACTTGGGGTTTGGTGTCTCTGACTGATTTGTTTCTGATTTTATGTTTATCTTAGTCTAGTTTTTAGTGCTTGTTATCACTGGTGGATTTGTTTATTGGTTTGGTTGCTCTCTTCTTTTTTTTTAAAATTTAATTTTATTATTATTATTTTATTTTTTCTTCCTTTTTATTCTCCCTTTTCTTCTGAGCCATGTGGCTGACAGGGTCTTGGTGCTCTGGCGAGGTGTCAGGCCTGAGCCTCCAAAATGGGAGATCCAAGTCCAGGATGTTGAACCACCAGAAACCTCCCAACCACATGTAATATCAATCGGTGAGAGCTCTCCCAGAGATCTCCATCTCAACACTAAGACCCAGCTCCACCAAATGGCCAGCAAGCTCCAGTGCTGGATGGCCCATGATAAAAAAATTGTAAGACAGGAAAACAACCTCACCCATTAGCAGAGAGGATGCCTAAAATCATAAAAGTTCACAGACACCCCAAAACACACCACTAGATGCGGCCCTGCCCACCAGAAAAACAAGATCCAGTCGCACCCATCAGAACACAGGCACCAATACCCTCCATCAGGAAGCCTGCACAAGCCAGTGAACCAACCTCACCGACTGCGGGCAGTCACCAAAAAAAACGGGAACTACGTACCTGCAGCCCGCAAAAATGAGACCACAAACACAATAAGTTAAACAAAATGAGAAGACACAGAAATATGCAGCAGATGAAGGAGCAAGGTAAAAACCCACCAGACCAAAAAAATTAAGAGGAAATAGGCAGTCTACCTGAAAAAGAATTCAGAATAATGATAGTAAAAACGATCCAAAATCTTGGAAATAAATACAGAATATACAAGAAACGTTTAACAAGTACCTAGAAGAACTAAAGAGCAAACAAACAATGATGAACAACACAATAAATGAAATAAAAAATTCTCTAGAAGGAATCAATAGCAGAATAACTGAGGCAGAAGAACAGATAAGTGAGCTGGAAGGTAAATTAGTGGAAATAACTACCACAGAGCAGGATAAAGAAAAAAGAATGAAAAGAATTGAGGACAGTCTCGGACCTCTGGGACAGCATTAAACGCACCAACATTCGAATTATAGGGGTACCAGAAGAAGAAGAGAAAAAGAAAGGGAATGAGAAAATATTTGAAGAGATTACAGTTGAAAACTTCCCTAATTTGGGAAAGGAAATAGTCAACCAAGTCCAGGAAGTGCAGAGAGTCTCATACAGGATAAATCCAAGGAGAAGCAGGCCAAGACATATATTAATCAAACTATCAAAAATTAAATACAAAGAAAAAATATTAAAAGCAGCAAGGGAAAAACAAAAAATAACATACAAGGGAATTCCCATAAGGTTAACAGCTGACCTTTCAGCAGAAACTCTGCAAGCCAGAAGGGAGTGGCAGAACCTATTTAAAGTGATGAAAGGGGCTTCCCTGGTGGCACAGTGGTTGCGTGTCCGCCTGCCGATGCAGGGAGTGATGAAAGGGACAAACCTACAACCAAGACTACTCTACCCAGGGCTTCCCTGGTGGTGCATTGGTTGAAAGTCCGCCTGCCGATGCAGGGGACAGGGGTTGTGCCCCGGTCCGGGAAGATCCTACACGCCGCGGAGTGGCTAGGCCCGTGAGCCACAGCCACTGAGCCTGCACGTCTGGAGCCTGTGCTCTGCAGCGGGAGAGGCCACAACAGTGAGAGGTCCACGTACAGCAAAAAAAAAAAAAAATAAAATAAAAATAAAAAAAGATTACTCTACCCAGCAAGGATCTCATTCAGATTCGATGAAGAAATTAAAACCTTTACAGACAAGCAAAAGCTAAGAGAATTCAGCACCACCAAAGCAGCTTTACAATGAATGCTAAAGGAACTTCTCTAGGCAGGAAGCACAAGAGAAGGAAAAGACCTACAATAATAAACCCCCCAAAATTAAGAAAATGGTAATAGGAACATACATATCTATAACTACCTTAAATGTAAATGGATTAAATGCTCCAACCAAAAGACACAGACTGGCTGAATGGATACAAAAACAAGACCCATATATATGCTGTCTACAAGAGACCCACTTCAGACCTAGGGACACATACAGACTGAAAGTGAGGGGATGGAAAAAGATATTCCATGCAAATGGAAATCAAAAGAAAGCTGGAGTAGCAATTCTCATATCAGACAAAATAGACTTTAAAATAAAGACTATTACAAGAGACAAAGAAGGACACTACATAATGATCAAAGGATCAATACAAGAGAAAGATATAACAATTGTACCTATTTATGCACCCAACATAGGAGCAGCTCAATACATAAGGCAAATGCTAACAGCCATAAAAGGGGAAATTGACAATAACACAATAGTAGTAGGGGACATTAACACCCCACTTTCACCAATGGACAGATCATCCAAAATGAAAATAAAGAAAGAAACACAAGCTTTAAATGATACATTAAACAAGATGGACTTAATTGATATTTATAGGACATTCCATCCCAAAACAACAGAATACACTTTCTTCTCAAGTGCTCATGGAACATTCTCCAGGATATATCACATCGTGAGTCACAAATCAAGCCATGGTAAATTTAAGAAAATTGAAATTGTATCACGTATCTTTTCTGACCACAACACTATGAGACTAGATATCAATTACAGGAAAAAAATCTGTAAAAAATACAAACACATGGAGGCTAAACAATACACTGCTATATAACCAAGAGATCACTGAAGAAATCAAAGAGGAAATAAAAAAATAGCTTGAAACAAATGACAATGAAAACACGACGACCCAAAACCTATGGGATGCAGCAAAAGCAGTTCAAAGAGGCAAGTTTAGAACAATACAATGCTACCTCAAGAAACAAGAAACATCTCAAATAAACAACCTAACCTTACACTTAAAGCAATTAGAGAAAGAAGAACAAAAAACCCCAAAGTTAGCAGAAGGAAAGAAATCATAAAGATCAGATCAGAAATAAATGAAAAAGAAATGAAGGAAACAATACCAAAGATCAATAAAACTAAAGGCTGGTTCTTTGACAAGATAAACTAAATTGATAAACCATTAGCCAGGCTTATGAAGAAAAAAGGGAGAAGACTCAACTCAATAGAATTAGAAATGAAAAAGGAGAAGTAACAACACACTGCAGAAATACAAAGGATCATGGGAGATTACTACAAGCAACTATATGCCAATAAAATGGACAACCTGGAAGAAATGGACAAATTCTTAGAAAAGCACAACCTTCCGAGACTGAACCAGGAAGAAATAGAAAATATAAACAGACCAATCACAAACACTGAAATTGAAACTGTGATTAAAAATCTTCCAACAAGCAAAAGTCCAGGACCAGATGGCTTCACAGGTGAATTCTTTGAAACATTTAGAGAAGAGCTAACACCAATCCCTCTCAAGCTGTTCCAAAATATAGCAGAGGGAGGAACACTCCCAAGCTCATTCTACGAGGCCACCATCACTCTAATACCAAAACCAGACAAAGATGTCACAAAGAAAGAAAGCTACAGGCCAATATCACTGATGAACATAGATGCAAAAATCCTCAACAAAATACTAGCAAACAGAATCCAACAGCACATTAAAAGGATCATACATCATGATCAAATGGGGTTTATCCTAGGAATGCAAGGATTCTTCAGTATATGCAAATCAGTCAATGTGATACACCATATTAACAAATTGAAGGATAAAAACCATATGATCATCTCAATAGATGCAGGAAAAGCTTTTGGCAAAATTCAACACCCATTTATGATAAAAACCCCTCCAGAAAGAGGGCATAGAGGGAACCTATCTCAACATAATAAAGGCCATATATGACAAACCCACAGCCAACATCATTCTCAATCGTGAAAAACTGAAACCATTTCCTATAAGATCAGGAACAAAACAAGGTTGCCCACTCTCACCACTATTATTCAACATAGTTTTGGAAGTTTTAGCCACGGCTATCAGAGAAGAAAAAGAAATAAAAGGAATTCAAATCAGAAAAGAAGAAGTAAAACTGTCACTATTTGCAGATGACATGATACTATACATAGAGAATCCTAAAGATGTTACCAGAAAACTACTAGAGCTAATCAATGAATTTGGTAAAGTAGCAGGACACAAAATTAATGCACAGAAATCACTTGCATTCCTATACACTAACAAGAAAAGATCAGAAAGAGAAGTTAAGGAAACAATCCCATTCACTATTGCAACAAAAAGAATAAAATACCTAGGAATAAACCTACCTAAGGAGACAAAAGACCTGTATGCAGAAAACTACAAGACACTGAGGAAAGAAATTAAAAACGATACAAACAGATGGAGAGATATACCATGTTCTTGGATTGGAAGAATCAACATTGT
>NC_041219.1:23831953-23873070 GCF_002837175.3 Physeter macrocephalus
AAATGGAAATAAAAACAAAAATAAAGAAATGGGACCTAATGAAACTTAAAAGCTTTTGCACAGCAAAGGAAACCACAAATAAGACGAGAAGACAACCCTCAGAATGGGAGAAAATATTTGCCACTAAAGCAACTGGCAAAGGATTAATCTCCAAAATATACAAGCAGCTCATGCAGCTCAAAAAAAAAAAAAACCAAAAACAACCCAATCCAAAAATGGGCAGAAGACGTAAATAGACATTTCTCCAAAGAATATATACAGATTGCCAACAAACACATGAAAGGATGCTCAACATCACTAATCATTAGAGAAGTGCAAATCAAAACCACAATGAGGTATCACCTCACACCAGTCAGAATGACTATCATCAAAAAATCTACACACAATAAATGCTGGAGAGGGTGTGAAGAAAAGGCAACCCTCTTGCACTGTTGCTGGGAATGTAAATTAATACAACCACTATGGAGAACAGTATGGAGGTTCCTTAAAAAACTAAAAATAGAACTACCATACAACCCAGCAATCTCACTACTGGGCCTATACCCTGAGAAAACCATAATTCACAAAGAGTCATGTAGCACAATGTTCACTGCAGCTCTATTTACAATACCCAGGACATGGAAGCAACCCAAGTGTCCATCAACAGATGAATGGATAAAGAAGATGTGGCACATATATACAATGGAATATTACTCTGCCATGAAAAGAAACACAAGTGAGTTATTTGTAGTGAGGTGGATGGACCTAGAGTCTGTCATATAGAGTGAAGTAAGCCAGAAAGAGAAAAACAAATACCGTATGCTAACACATATATATGGAATCTAAAAAAAACAGTTCTGAAGAACCTAGGGGCCTGACAGGAATAAAGACACAGACATAAAGAATGGACTTGAGGACACGGGTAGGGGGAAGGGGAAGCTGGGACGATGAGAGAGAGTGGCAGTGACATATGTACACTACCAAATGTAAAATAGATAGCTAGTGGGAAGCTGCTGCATAGCACAGGGAGATCAACTCGGTGCTTTGTAACCACCTAGAGGGGTGGGATAGGGAGGGTGGGAGGGAGGGAGACGCAAGAAGGAGGGGATATGGGGATATATGTATACATATAGCTGATTCACTTTGTTATACAGCAGAAACTAGCACAACATTGTCAGGGGTGGGATGGGGAGGGTGGGAGGGAGGGAGACGCAAGAAGGAGGGGATATGGGGATATATGTATACATATAGCTGATTCACTTTGTTATACAGCAGAAACTAGCACAACATTGTCAGGCAATTATACTCCAATAAAGATGTTAAGAACAAAAAAAGGACACCAGGGAGATATTTTCCTCTACGCTGTAAAGGGTGAGGATTTTTCGTGTATTATACAACCACTCAGATTTGCTGGGATCCTACCTCCTCAGTACGTACTGTCTTGGAGCTCATTCTTCAGGACGCTGTATACACAGAGAATAATAGCAGAATGGGAATCATACGTCTGCTTGATTAATAGATGCTCAACCACTCACTGTTTTCCCAAGCCAAGGCTTCCTGGTAATAACCACCTTTGGCATGAGGTTAAGGCTTGAAGCAGAAGTCAGATCTCTTCTCTCCTTCTGGAAATGCACATGTAGGTGTGCCTGTAAAGGGGGATCAGGTCCCCCCCCCCAATTTTCTGAGTCTGCTTTTGCCTCTTCTGCTACATGGAGAAGGAGAAAGAACAGGGCATAACTTACCCATGAAGGAGGATGATGTCATCTGTGTAACAAAGCACCCCAAACTTAGTGGCATAAACAGTCACAGTCTCTTATGACCATTGTCTCCCGTGGTTCTGAGGGAGACGCAGTTCACTTAGGCATTCTCATTCACGGCATCTCACACAGGTGCAGTCCGGTGGTGGCTGGCGCTGAGATCCTCTCAGAGGCTTCCTCACACTTCTGTCTGGTGCTCAATGTTGGCCAGCATTTGAAACTGTCCCTAGGACTGTCGGCTGGAACGTCTGCACCAGGTGCCTCCATGTACACTGGATGTTCTCACAGCTTGACGTCCGGAATGAAGAGCAAGCGGGGTGAGGGTAGGGAGACAGAGAGAGAGAAAGGGAAAAAGAGGCCTAGATGAGGCTATATTGCCTCTTTACTTTTATTTTTTAAAATTTTTATTTATATATTAATTTTAATTTTTTTTTTTTTGCCTGTGTTGGGTCTTCGTTGCTGCATGTGGGCTTTCTCTAGGTGCGGCAAGCGGGGGCCACTCTCCAATGCAGTGCACGGGCTTCTTTCTCACTGCGGTGGCTTCTCTTGTTGTGGCGCACGGGCTCTAGGCGGGCGGGCTTCAGTAGTTGCGGCACGCAGGCTCCAGAGTGCAGGCTCAGTAGTTGTGGCTCACAGGCTTAGTTGCTCCGGGCATGTGGGATCTTCCCGGAGCGGGGATCAAACCCTTGTCCCCTGCATTGGCAGGTGGATTCTTAACCACTGCGCCACCAGGGAAGTCCTGCCTCTTTATTTTTAAATAAAATTTATTTCAGAATAATTTTAGACTTACACAAAAGTTGCACACAGAGTACAGAGTTTCTGTACATCCTTAACCCAGGTTCAGTTTCTGCTGTTAACCATCTTCCCTCATGGTACATTTGTCAAAATTAAGAAATTAACATTCACTCATAACTATTCATTAAACTCTCTTTATTAGGATTTCATTAGTTTTTTCATGAATGTCCTCTTATTTTTCTGTTCCAATATCTAATCCATGATCCCACTTTGCATTTATTTTCATGTCTCCTTAGTTTCCTCGGGTCTATGACAGTTTTGAGGGGTACTAGTCAGTTACTTTGTAGAATGCCCCTCAAGTTGGATTCATCTGATGTTTTTCTCATGACTAGACTGAGGGGATGGATTTTTGGAAAGAATACCACAAAGGGAAGTGCCTTTCCCACGTGGAGGTACAAGATATCCATGTGATATCACAAGTGATATTAATTTTGATCACCTGGTTAAGGTCATGTTTGCCACGTTTTTCCACAGTAAAGTTGCTATTTTTCCCCCGTATTCGATTCTTAGGAAGCGAGTCACTAAGTCTAACCCACGCTCAAAAGGGAGAGTGAGGCTAAACTCCATCTCCTGGAGGGGTAGTATCTACATGGATCATTTGGAATTCTTCTGTTTGGAATGTCTGTCTCTCCTCCCTCACTTATTTATTTATATCAGTGTGAACTCACATATATTTATTTTATACTTTGGGTTATAATACTACAATACTACATTATTTTATTGCCCAAATTGTTCCAGCTTTGGGCCTTGGGGGGTCCTTTAGTTTGGCTCTTGTGTTCCTTTGACATGCTCCCATTCTTTAATTTTTTTTTTAGCACTTCTTTACATTCTAGTGCCATAAGATGTTCCCAGGATCACTTGTATTTTCCCTACCATATACTCTAATTTCTATCAGAAACCTTGGTCCTTTCACTGGGGAATGCTATTGCATTGCCTTTTATGACCGAGCCTCAAGTCACATAAAATCTCTCTGCTGGCTGAGAGAGTCACAAAGTTTCATCCGGGTTCAAAGGGGAAGGAACATAGACGTGATATCTTAGTTGGGAGAGTGGAAAGGTGACATTGTAAAAGGAGTCTCAGGATGAGATATTGTTATGGCCGTATTTGGAAAATTCAAGCTGTTGCAGGTGGTCAGGGTATCAAAGACTCAGAAGAGGTGAGGAAGTCAGCCATGTGGCTATCTGTGGGAGGAGTGTTCCAGACAGAGGCAACAATTAATGCAAAGGCTTACAATGAGACCACACCTGGTGTTTTGAAGGAACAGCAAAGGCCCATGGTAGCTTATGGAGAAGGGGTGATGAGGAGAGTCAGAGAGGATGAGGCTGGAGAGGTAAAGGGAGGATGGAGAGGACAGATTATAAAGGGCCTGGAGGATATTGTGGGGATGTGAGTAAGCAGCCATGGCAGGGTTCAGAGTGACAACATCATCTGACTTATATTTAAAACACTCACGATGGTTACTCCATGAAGAATTGACTTCCGGGGAAAAGGCCAGAGCAGTCAGGACGCTACTGCAGTGATCTATACAGAGGTGATGGTGTCAGACTAGGGCAACAGCAGTGGAGGTGGTGTAAGGGCTTGGGTTCTGAACATCTTGCCAAGGTAAAGCTAACAGAATTTCCTGCTGGATTGGAGATGGGGCATAAGAGAAAGAGGAACATCAAAAATGATTTCAAAGTTTGGCCTGAGAAACTGTACGGATGAAGCTGCCATCAATTGAGATGACTATGGATGGGGGACAGATCAGGAGCTTTCGGGGGGAAATGTTGACTTCCGGATGTCTATTAGACATCCAAGTAGAGATGTCAGATAAGCCTTGGGTACACAGACCTGGAGTTCAGGAAAGGAGTCTGGGCTGGAAATACACATTTGGATACGACTGCATATAGATTTGTATTTCAGGTCATAATGAGATCACCAAGGAAGTGAGTAAAGGTAGAGAATCAAGGACCGATCCCTGGGGCGGTCCAACATTAAGATGAAGAAACCATTAAAAGAGACCGAGAGGGAGTAACCAGTAAAATACAATCAAAACCAAGAGTGTGTGGTGTCTGGGAAGCAAGTGAAGAAACTGTGTCATGGAGGAAAGAGTCATCAACTGTCAAATGATGTCACTTGGTTTAGTAAGATGAGGATCCAGGATCTGAACATGGGATTAAACAACAGGGAGGACATTGAATTTTCACAGCAAGAGCAGCATGGAATCACCGGGCTGAAAGGCTGAGTGTAGTGATGTTAAAAGAGGATGTGAGGAGAGGAATTGGGGATGATAGTAGAGATATCTCTTGGAGAAATTTTGCTGTAAAAAGGAGTAAAAGAATACTGTGGTGAAAGAATCGTATGGGGAAATGAGTTCAGGAGTCAGCGTACATGCCTGGGAATAGGCAGCAAAAAGTAAAAGGCTGATGAGACACGGCAAATTGCTGAGGCGATGTCCTCGCGCAGGTGAGGGGTCTGGAGCCCAGGGGGCTTAGGAGCACATAGAATTCCTCTGATGCCAGGCAGAGGGTCGGAGCGTGTGGGTGCAGCATTTGGCAAGTCCACGTGGTATTGGGGCTCAATGGGATTCTCTTCTGGTTGGTTCAGTTTCCCAGTGAAGCAGGATGCAAGCTCATCAGCCGAGAGTGAGAATGTGGGGGGTGAGTTAGAGGTTTGGGGAAAGAGGAGGCAGTGGAGAAGGGCCGAGGGCATGCAGCGTGGATTCCTGGCAGCATTATGGGGCCACCTGAGGGCTGCTGTCTTAAATTCGCAGGGAGGTCCGTCACCATGGCTCTGTTTTCTCTAACCACCTTCAAGGGCAGGTGCTGAGTAGGCAGAGAGGTGGGTTTAACCAGGGTATGATGAAAGGAGAGATGGTGATGGAGATGGCGATGTAGGCAAGGAGTGAGGACAGTGACTGATTATGGAATTTAAGCTGAGGAGGGAGGATAGTGAGGACACGTCCAGGGGATGGAAGACAAGGTAAACTGTAGGGTCTTCAGTCACCGAATTGAATGTTTTAGCGGCAACAAACAGAAGAGGGTTAGATCTGAGTGCTAAGTTTTACACTGAGTTATCCTGGCCACTAATAAAATTCAATTTTATGAATATACCAGTCAGATCATCAATTCTTACTTCCCTGAGCTGGAAAATTTCCTAGGGGAAAACGGATAAGGTTGGAGTGGTGAAAAAAGAAGGAACGTCCCTCCTTGCCAATAGCATTCACAAAAATTAGACAAGATAATAAATGTTCTTTGCGCAGCCAATGCAGTAATGAGTTTCATAGCATCTTTTTTCTTATAGCAGTCTTCACTGAAGGCTTCTGTCTTCATATGCCACAATGCTGACATGCGGTACTGTCCTGAGGTTGTCTCACGGAGGGTGGGATCAGCACCCCCTGCCTCCAAATTTGTTTGGATGTTGAGATGGATGATGCCACATGAACTCCAAGAAACTATGAAGAGATTTATTACTCATACACTGAGGCTTTCTGGGCAGAACAGGGCAGTCACCCAAGGTGGGCTCAAAGTGACTGGAGAGAAGGAAGGGGTGAGTGGCTTTTGCGTGTGTGATTAGTAGCTAGGGTTGGAGCGAAGTGAACTTCCTCGCTGGCACAAAGAGAGGGAAGGTACCAGCTTCCATATAGGCTTGCCCAGATGTGGAGCACAAAAAGGAAGGGGGAACTAAAAGCTGCCAGCTGTCAAGCATTAACAATGGAGTCAAGGGTCTTTATTACAAATATATGCCACAAATCTCTTAGGCGACAAGTATAGCATGGTGCTTAAAACCTTAAGCTTTGGAGTCAGGCTGGAGTTTAAATCCTAACTCCTTAGCTGTGCGGTTGTCATTAGCTCCTTGACCTTAGGCAAATTAATTTCTCTGCTGCGTCTCAGTTTCCTCATCTGGAAAAGGGCCCCCAAAGTAGATAACTCCTTGGTCGTTGTGAAGCTTAATAATGTTGGTAAACTGCTTTTGGCACAGCTTTGCAATTTAGCATGCCACATCCTCATTTCTGAAAATTCTGTGATTGATGTTTCTAGTTCAGACACGTGTGATCTTCATGGCTGAGCCATGTCGGGTTGCCAGTGGTTCCGAATATGTCATTTTTCAAATACTTTATTTCCTTTCATTTTGAAAGCGTTGTATATTCACTGCACAAAAATTAACTTTTACCTTTATGCTTTAAGCTCCCCTAAGAGTTTATAGTGACAAAACAAAACTCAACACTGGAAAAATCAGAGAAGGAATCTTGGGTGTGTCAGTTTGGAAATAAAGAGTTCTTTCCATTTAGATGTTATTACTAATTTATCTTTGAAGTTTAATTTTCATAGATTCTCTTAAATCATAGAATACATTTATTGCGTTTTGAGAAAGTAAAAGCATGACTTTTCAACTTTGGTTATTGGTATCTCCTCTATGCTTAACACTCGTTCATTCATTCATTCATCAAATAACTATTAAGCACCAACTTTGTTTGAAACTGGGACAGGCCCCGGGACATTATGCCATGTGAACAAGCAGCTACAGACTCCACTCTCCTGGGAACTAGTAATCTAGTGGGTTTGACAGACAATCAAATAATCCCATTCTAACAGTCAGGGGTTTTATTTGCAAAAGACAGAAACCAACTGTGGTTACCATAAAGGGAAGAGGCAGTTTTGGAATGACGCTGCTGAAGCCGCAGATACCGTAGGAAACCTGGAGAGCAACCCACATAGAGAATGGAACGTTGCTAAGGGAGCCTGGGCCCCTGAATCAGGTCAGAGCCTGGTCTGGCATCCCTGCTGCCCCTGGTGGATCCTGCCGTGGAAATCACTGCCACCACGACCATTAGTGTAGCCACTGCCCTTGCTTCTCCACAGCACATGCTTTATGTAAATCCAGGAACAGAAGCATCCAATTGGAGGCGCCACAGCTTTGCTGTCGGATTGAGGAGGTCAAAAGGAGGACCTTTTGTTTTCTGTGCCAGGAGGTAGGAAATGCTGGGCAACCAACCAACCAACCAAATACAATTACATCCATCATAGGCGCAAAGAATCTACAACAATTGTTAAGTGCTTTGATGGGGCACCTGCAACAAAAACACACGATATTTTTGTGCTTCCCAGTCTTCTCTAGGGCTTGAACTGCTGCTGGCACTGAGTGTTTCCCACACCTTGTCACTCCCATGCCTCCTTCCCCATGTGGCCATAGCTGTGCCCTGTCTACACTCACATTTATAACTACTCTCTTACTTAAATACATCTACTCTATGTATCACTGCTGTAAATGGAGAGGCAGCATCATTTGTCATAAATAGACGGTAAAAGTAAGAATAAATACAATGAAAGGAGACAAAGCTATGAAGATCTAGCTACATACTTTACTGAAAATTCTGAGGCTATGGCCCACTTACAGCAAATGTTAGGTACTGAAAACATAATGGCACCAATCAGACTTTACCTTTGACCTTATTAAAAAACTTAAAAGAGGACAGGAAAGGGTCAAATCTTCAAACTTTGTATTTAGTGCTTTTTAAAGTGCTCTCTGGGAACCATTTAAAATTAACTTTCATATCATTAGTAACATGTTCCATGCTTCGAGTGATAAATATTATAAAGAGTGTGGGCTTAAAAATGGGCAAGATTTGAGTTGTTTGAATTTTAGCTCCTACATTTATTAGCTCTGTGATTTCAGACGCATTATTCAACCTCTCTGAGCCTCAGTATACTCATCTATAAAATAGATGCAATAATACCAGTTTTCCTGGTGTCTTAAATAGATCAGTGCTTCCCGAACTATACTGTACATATGAATCACCAGGAAGTCTTGTTAACTGTAGATTCTGATTCAGGAGGTCAGGGGTGAGGTCCAAGATTCCAATAAAAGCCCATTTCCAAGCCCAGGTAATGCTGGTGTGTGGACCACACTTTCAGTAGCAAGGTTGTAATTCTGCGCTGTCAGTGTGGAAGTCACCAGCCACATGTGGCTATCGAGCCCTTGAAATGTGGGCTAGTGCACCTGAGAAATGGAATACTTTAATTTCAATTTATTTTTAAAAACTGATACTTGGTTCAGTTATCAGAAAACAATTTTTAGTATGCCCGGGACAACTTGTGAATCTGTCCTTTCAGCTGTTAATTTTATGAAATCGAAATAACCGAACATCTTTTTCCAAGGGAAAGTGAATATCTGAATTGAGATATGCTCTGAGTGTAAAATAAGCAACAGAAGACTCAGTTTGAAAAAGTAAAATATCTTGTTAATTAAGTTTCTAGTGATTGCACGTTGAAACGATAATATTTTAGATACGTTGGGTTAAAATATACTATTAAAATTCACTTCATCTGCTTCTTTTTACTTTTTTTAACGTGGCTACTAGAAAATTTAAAGTCACCCTTGTGGCTCACGTTGTACTCCCAAGTGAACAGTGCAGGCAAAGGCAGTGGGCACAGGGGCCGGTTCCGTCAGCTCCCTTCCTCCTGTCTGAATCGGGTGGGTGACCTCTGGCTGGAAAGAGGAAGTGAAGTGCTGCAAACAGACAAGGTTTCTTCCTTCCCGTCAGGAGGCTGTGGCAGAAAGCCAACGTTAGCGGCAAGTTCTTCGGCTCACAGACGATTTCTTCTGTGGTTATTTCCACCACATTCCAACGCAGGGTCTGCTTTCTGGAGAGGTAAAACAGAAACATGTCAGCATTCCAAAGTCAGTTGCTTTAAGCTGGCTCTCCTAAGAAGATGCTCACTTTTCAAGAGCTAAGGGTCATGGCAAAGGGCCCACTCGACCCAGCCTCCTCTGTGACATTAAAGGGGAGTTAATTAAAACAGCCTGGGCTCCTGCAAATGTGCTGTTTATCTCCCGGTTGGCTCAGCCGTTCCAAAGGAGACTAAAAGTTTAATGAAGAGCAGTAATGAAGACATCCTCAAATTTGACAACCAAGAATTTAGCCAAAAGAAGTATGCAGACACGAAAGTTAGTTTTTCTCATAAGTTTTATTATGGTAACCTCACTTCCCCAACTCTTGTGGAAAAAGAGAATTTAACCCACTCAGGCAAATATTTACATGTAGAATCAGACCTGGCAGCAAATTCAAAGGCCAGCAAGAGCTGCTTCTGTATCAGAGGCTTGGAGACTCCAGATCTCCATTAACCTTTCTAAATAGGAACTGACAGCCTTGGATGGAAAATGTGGGGGGGGAGATGAAAATGTTTTTGAAGAATGTTTGACTACAAAGTAAACAACCCAAATAGAAAATATTAAATCAGATGCTGCCTCCACATTCCAAAAAACTGAGTACACAGTAACATGTACTGTATACTTAAAAGGCTTGGATAAAAGAAATCATGAAACAATTTTAGCTTTGAGATGATTCAAATGTCATGGAATTCGTTATGTTGGCATAACACAGAGAATTTATTTTTTCTAATTATGTTAGATCTTGACATGAAGTTATACAATTGGCAGTGAAGGTATGACTTTAAAGATATTTATCTTTAAGCCTTCTTGTCCTTTCTGTCACCAAATCCAACCACGAGAAAATATTTAGTAGGTAAACCATTCATTAAAGGGTAGACTGTCCTTCTGGTAACCAAAAAAAAAAGCTTCTTTTTTTTTTTTAAACACAAAATAGTACAGTAAATATTTATTATTCAGATTCAGGATTTATTTTGCTTTAGATGGAAACAAAAAGAAGGTGAGTTTAGCAAATTCATAGCATAATCAAGATTTTAAGGGGAAAGGTTTAAATGCTGGGACAGAACATGTTAGCAGCACACATTTATAAGCTATTCATTGTTAGTTTCCAAAATTCTTATTATCCAACAGTTATTGTCGTCTGAATGCCTTTATGTATTTAAAAGCAATACAATCCCACATCTTCAAGAATCTAGTCAATCAAGATAAGCCTTTCCCATTAGCCTGTTCTAGAGAGATTTGTACTATATTGTAAACATGTGTCATTCAATTAATCTTAAAGGGTAGTGGATTCATGGGCTTCCCTGGTGGCGCAGTCGTTGAGGGTCCGCCTGCCGATGCAGGGGACACGGGTTCGTGCCCCGGTCCCGGAAGATCCCACATGCCACGGAGCAGCTGGGCCCGTGAGCCATGGCCGCTGAGCCTGCGCATCCGGAGCCTGTGCCCCGCAATGGGAGAGGCCCGCAGTCGTTGAGGGTCCGCCTGCCGATGCAGGGGACACGGGTTCGTGCCCCGGTCCCGGAAGATCCCACATGCCACGGAGCAGCTGGGCCCGTGAGCCATGGCCGCTGAGCCTGCGCATCCGGAGCCTGTGCTCCGCAATGGGAGAGGCCACAACAGCGAGAGGCCCGTGTACCGCTAAAAAAAAAGAAAGAAAAAAAAAAAAAAGGTAGTGGATTCAGAACTATTGCTTACCTGATAAGCTCGTAGATCATGACGAAAACATCTCTGTCTCCCTGCTGCTCTGCATCAGCTGTTTTCTCTGTCTAGCCTGTCTCCAACCGTCTCCCTGGGCTGGCAGAGTCCCATCCATCTCTCAGTTTCTTGCCCTGGGGATTTCTCTGATAAGCATTCTTTAACCCTGGACTCCCTCCTTGTTGGAGTTAATCCTCCAACATGCCCTGTTTAGCATCGTTATTGCACTTATCACTTTATCATAATTGTTCCTGTATCAGTCTCAGATACTGGGGATTGTGTCTTTTTCATTTTGGTACCCCTTCTGCCAAGGACAGTCCCTGCATAAGATAGACACCCAGTGTGGTTTCTGGACCAGAATTTAAAGCATCACATCGAGTGATGAGCATAACAAGACTGCTTATTTCTGTAAAGGCTGCCTTGCTCTGGTCTGCTCACCCATTATCATCTGCTTGGGTCTTCCTCACTTGGTCCTTGGGACTATGGCCATTTGAACCTCTTCTTATAAGCCTACCTTAATCTCCCTCTCTGACGGATGGAGAAATGGCTTCTCAGTGTACGTCCTCGCCTCAGTGTATGAGGATTCTGTAGGAGAGTGACTCAGGCTACTGGTAATAATGCTGTTTCACCCTACAGTCCTCTCGGAAGGCAGCCTTGACTGCATAGTTACCAGGGCCTCTAACCACACAGCTCACAGCTCTTCTCCCTTTCGTGTCTTTCCTTCTCAGGAGAAGCCTCATTGTGAGCCAAGCTCCTCTGCTTTCTTCCCCTCCACTGGCCTGGTCACTAAGATCAATAGACCATGACTTCAACCTTCATACAGGTGGTTGGTTGGTTGGTTTGTTTTAGGTGTCCTTTGTCCCTACCAACAACGAGGATTGCATTAGGCTATTCCTAAAATCCATCAAACTTTTTTTGTTTTTAATATCCGGAACTCCCATTGTGGACAGTTCTGAAGACATGAGCTGTGGTATTAACTCACAGAACAAAAGCTTCTAAATATACACACCCATATTTTAAGTCTGTGCAATGGGGTTAAGGGTAGTTTTCCTTGTCATTAGATAACTTCCTTATTTAATAATGAGCACAGATTATTCTTATAATCTAAATAATACTACTCTTTGAAATAAAAACCAAAGCTATTTATAATTGGGATTGTTTCATAACAAATATAATCCAAAATCTCCCATATAAAACTATCAAGTCCAATGATAAAAGGTAATGTTCCCAAAGGGAAAGCATAAAACACTGTTTTCTTAATGGAACTACTAGCTATCATTCTTTTGTTCTATCTTCAAATTAACTCAATTAGTCGCATTATAAATTTCAAAAGAGCTTTATATTTTTATACATACTAATAATGCCTCACTTATTTAGTATAGAGCCACTTGTGAATTACCCCTGTCATCTGCTTTCCAACACCTTTGGGCTGTTTCCCTTTCCAGAAACTGGAGAGGGGAAGAAAAAGAATATAAAAATAAAATGATTTAATTCAGTTGTTTGTTATTTGTATTAAGTAATGTTTTGGAGAAACACCAAAACTACCTCCACATGCATGTTCCAAGGCTGCATGGTCTTCAAGGACAAGTTCTAACCAGGTTACCAATTCTTGAAAAAAAGGAAAACCATTAATGCAAAATACAGTACTTTTCAAATGGTCTTTTAAAATTTGCTACAAGCATTACAACAAAACTGAAGCTTATTGAACTAAAAAGTTTCTTGACATTATAAGAAAATGCTAAAAATATGCCTTTAAAAAGCCATGAATTACATATGTGTTTTGTAGAGGGAAGAGTTACTGGAGGGTTTGTTTACTCTTTAGAGAATTAATTTACACTAATTTCCATTATTTAAAAATAAAGACAAAAATAATAAAACTTTTAGAAGTCTAATAAATATACAGAGAGACAACATTCTACATGTGATTCGGCCTCAAATTTGTTTCTAACTAAAACCTTGGGCATGTCACAATCTCTCACGGGTCTTAACTCACCTATAAAATGAAGAAAAGATGATTATCTGGTCCAAAGTGCTGGTTTGTTATAGCTCTAGAATTTTATGAGAGGCTACAGGTTCCACACAAACACCTACGTGGTCAGGCAGGTAACATATATGAGTGAAAAAGACCAGAGTGAGAATAATTTTTCTTGAGAGTAAATCATTATCAATCTTATATTATTCCACACTTGATAGCAATAAAAATATTTCACTTTCCTCTTAGTTTTAGTCTGAGAGAAACAGTAATAAATGGTCACCAATACTGATAAATAACAGTGGTGTGGAGTTGTAGGGAGTAGTGGAGACTGTGGCAAACCAGAGAGGGTAAAGTACAAGCAATTGTTACCATATGGGAATCAGGGTCTAATGTTGCTAGATGCCAACAGTTTGTATGTTTTTAGTGAAATCTAACTGTTAATGCAGGCAATCAATTAAGAACATTAAAAAAACAAAAACAACCCTTTTGGACCATTACCATTCTGGACAAATGAAACACACCGATGGATCAAATACCGCTCGCAGGCTACCAGTTTACACTATTGGATCTACTTTGCCTCCCTCATGGTACTGGAATCAGCACTTATTAAATAATTTCTAATAATACCCCTTTAATGAAAGCTCTTACTATCATAACCCACAGAGTATTTACTGAGATTTTTTTTTTTGAGCACAGGCTGTGCTCTGTGCTAGGACTTTCTGACATTTCATCTCCTTTGATCATCACAATAACCCTGAGAGATGTGTAGATATACTGTTACCCCAATTTTACAGGATGAAGTAAGTCTCACAGAGACTAAATAACATGTCCTAAGTCACACAACTCATTTTTTTTCTTTAAGGAACTGAGTCTAAAGTATTGACACGTAATTATTTACAATATAATGCAGAATGAAAAAAGCCGGCTATAAAAAGTATATGATTTTTAAAATTTCTTCTTTACATTTTTTAATGATTGCTTATTATTCTATTATGAAGATGTGGTATAATATACGTGAACAAGGCTTTGTTATTAAACACTTGATTTGCTAGTAAAATCATGCAGGGAAGTATTTTTTCAAAACCCTGACCTGACTTCATTCATTTGAAATTAATGATTGAGGGCCTATACATAAGTCACTTTATTATATGCTATCTCAAAGAAATGTCTGATTTGTAATTGTATCTTTGGTAAGCATATATATATATATATATATATATATATATATATACACACAATTTTTAAGATATTTAAGCATTTGCCTCTGAAACACAGATCAGGCCAAATTATATCCTTGGTCTCTTGGGTGGAAGAAAGGTAGGTTTCACCCAGACAGCTCAGTGTAGAGAATTACACAATGGATTACAGTGGTCTTCTCAGCTAGAAACTTTAGGAGATATATTGAGCCTTACATACTGAACTTTGAGAGCTACCCCTAACAGTAGGATGTACTTTGGAGTTTCTTTGTCACCTATATAGATGACAAAAAGTGGCTCTACATCTTTTCTCAGTTTTCCACTTGTCAAAGCAGCAGAATCCCAAACTCCACTATTTCAAAATAATAGCTGCCAGACTGCAGACACAGAAGGATATAACCACACTGGAGGAAAGGGACCAAGATGATGAGGCAACTTGAAAACATATAATTTTTATCATTCAGTCTAGAAAACTTGAGAGTAAAAGACAGGAGTTCTTCACAATCACATTGGGATGGTAGGTTTGTACACAAAGACTATCCCTGGTAACCTGGGACATACAGTCACCCTACTATGAAGAACAGTTGTAGAAACTGGAGATGTTGAGCATGGAAAAAAGAAGATGGGGATGGAGTTTGGGGGGACATGCAAGCTGCCTTAGGTATCTGAAAACTCCATGAAGAACTGGTTTGATATGATCCTGATGCTAGCCCTTGGAGTGACTGGACTGAGCTGAAGAGGCTTTACCATCTGATGTAATGGTCATGAGTTTGGTTGTTGAACAGTTCTGGATTCAATCCCACATGATGTTGACTAGGTGTGTGGCCATAAGCAAGTCTTAAATTATTATAAAAGGGGACTAGAGTTGTAATGACATACTGAGGTAAAACAGAAAAGCAAGTCACCCAGAGTAGGGGCTCAATAAATGTTAGTGTGTGCACTGTAACTGTTGCTGAAAATAGTCAAGCATAAGACAGACCACCAGTCGGGCAATGTTTTGGGGTCTTTTGGGGATTAACTAAATGGATGGTTGGAGCCAAACTTTTTTTTTTTTTTTTTTTTTGTGGTATGCGGGCCTCCCTCTGCTGTGGCCTCTCCCGCTGCGGAGCACAGGCTCCGGACGCGCAGGCTCAGCGGCCATGACTCATGGGCCCAGCCGCTCCGCGGCATGTGGGATCCTCCCAGACCGGGGCGCGAACCCGGTTCCCCTGCATCGGCAGGCGGATTCTCAACCACTGCGCCACCAAGGAAGCCCAGCCAAACTTTTTTTGACTAATTTAATTTTTATTCTTAGAAATAGAAAAAAATCAATTAGTAATATTTTCCAGGTACAAGATAAAATGGTTTTATTTAAAATCTTATTTTAAAGTTGTATACTTTTAAATAATGTATTATAAATATTTTAATATATTTAACATTCATCATAAAATGACATTTGCGTGTCAAGCTGTACATGCTGTTTATTTTTAACTATGCAAAAAAGTGTTAATATGCTAGAAAAAATTCTAAAATGGCATATTGCTTGATTTTGAGATAGACTAGAATTTAAAAAACAAGTAAAATTTCATGACCTGATATTTGAAATCCTTTCATTTTGCTTTCATTAAAACCAATTACTTTAAAATTGGTCATAATTTGCTTTTCAAATAAGATAAAGAGGTTTTAACTTCTTACTAAAATGTATTTTAGGTTACTTTTTAATCATAGTAAATTTAAAAAAACCCTAAATTCAATGTAATCCTCTATACAGTACATTTTCTCTTCTTAACATTGACTTTTAAAGTACTAGAGAACCCGATGTTTTAAAAGCATTTTGTCCAAGGAAACAGGACTTCTGCTACTGAACATCTTGAAGGGCAAATTTACAAAATTATTTTTTATGCTCTTCATTGTATCTTCTTGCGTTTCAGCACTGTAGTTTTCAATGCTTCCCTCTGTTTAACCCAGTAGTTCCCAAACTCTGGCTGCATAATAGAATCACCTGGGAAGTTTTAAAAAATCCTGAAGCCCAGGCCACAGCCTCTTCCACAGTGCCTGGGGGTGGGAGCCTGGGGCCAGTATGTTTTAAAGTTCCCTGGGTAACTCCAATGTGCAGCAAAGTTTGGGAAATATGGACTTATCCCATGGTCCATTATGGAAATAGTCATGACTAGGATCAAAAAAGCCATTAAAACTAGGTAAACAGTCCCAAACCATCAGTGGTGTTCAGCTAAATAATAACATAGTAAAAAAAAAAAAAATTGAGTGGGTTACTAGCACACTCATCTGATCCTCCAGATGTGCAAGAGGCAAGCAAGCTGCTTCTTTTTAAAAGGGAAAATGTTTATGGTGACTAAAAGCACAGAAAAAAAGGAAATGAAAGCAAACCCTATTATTTCCAGTGAGATGAATCTCCAGGGCACTCTTCACAAAGCCTTGGGTGTTTATAAACCAGTTGGGATTTAAGGGCACTTTTCAACTCCGAAAATTTCTATTTAAACCAAATTTATAGGGAGAGGCAGGAATAGCTCTTCACAGAATTATTTCTGTTGCTACTGAGTTAATAGTACCATCTTGCATTGCTCTTTATAATTGTTAAAGTGCTTTCATGTTTCCAAGCTCATCTGAACATCCAAAACTGGGGAAGAATCGTAATAGTCACAACTCTGTTGAGGCCAATGAAGGCTCAAGGTATTAAAAGCTGGCACAAGGCAGAATTGGGACCAAACCCCAGGTCTGACTTCTAGGCAAATCCTCTTCTGATATCACATCACCTCTCCCTAAACCTCAAGAGATCTTTAAGCCTCAGCACCCTCTTCTACAGAGGTGATTTCCCCCTAAAAGAGCACTCTTCACTGTTTCTCCCTTATATATCTGAGGTGTTCAGGGTGGAGGGAGATCGGGCCGTACATGCACCATGAAGAGGTATACGGTAAAAAAGGGGCCAAGAACGTGGAACTTCAAGGAGGAATCCACAGGAAAGGGAAGAGAACACGAACAGAAAATGTGGTCAGAGCAGTGGACAGAGGGCAGGTGACAACCACGTGAGGCCAGAGTTGTCAGGAGCAAATAAAGAGCCATTTAACATGTGTTCTTTTTTAAACTCTGGTATTTACCTATTTTTTGAGAGGAGGGATGATGTGGGCAAAATGGTGACTTAGGGAGATTTTGGATTATGTGTTGGATAGACTGATGATGGGAAAGAAGAGAGGACAGGGATGGGGACAACACAGTTAAGAAACCTAAGTGTGTGGGCTTCAGGCAAAGAGGGAATAGACAAGGGTAATAACAGTGAAAATCAAGAAACTGACAAAAGTACTTGAAACCAAGGAAGAAGTATTTGTAGCGAAACAGGAAATGTAGTTGACAGTATTTCAACAAGACATCTACTTTTGGATCTGATGGCTATTTGTGTGTAGGATGACAGAACACTTAATTAGGTGATCCCTAATTGGTTGAGTGACTGGATTAAAAGGGTACTAATATCAACCTGGTAGTGGTTTTGAAAAGTAAGGCAAAGGGTTATTGGCAGATCCGTCTTGTTTATGTCTTTCAGTTTTGTTGTGAAACAGTGGTTTCCATAAAGGAGTAGAAGGAAAGCTAATCACTTGTCTGGGGCAGCATTAAGCTGAGAAGGGTTAAGAATAAACTAGATGATAAAATTAGGAGTCAAAGTGGTATGAATGGACTAGAGCAACAGTTTAATATAGATAGATGTAAAATCATGTTCTTTGGACCAAAAACCAGTAATAGAAGTATAAGGTGAGGCAGATGTCTGCTAAAATGTGTGAAAAAAATATAGGTTTAGTTGACAGTGAGAGGTAGAATGGGAAAGGTACGTTCTAGTCAGACAAACCACATCTTGAATCCTTGTCCTGAGAAAAATGTAAAAGGTTTGGAATAAATACAATGAGGAATGACCCTTAAAAGAATAAGGGACAAATTAAAGGTTGGTTTGAGCATCAATGAGGAAAACCAGGAAATGAGTGTGAACTGTGGTCACCAGCAAGACTGTGAGTATACTCTGAAGCTGAGGACAGGAAGGAAGTAGAGGTGGTTCAGGATTAGGAACCAAGGTGTGAAATGTCAAGGAGGCAAAGCCATCTTGGTCAATGACAGAGCAGGAGTGAGGCAGCCAACTGGAGTACCTTCATTAGGATGGAGCCAGGAAAATTAGTAGCTAAAAAAGACCGGGAGATGATGAAAGAATCAATAGACCAACAGCCAGACTTGGTATAAAAAATAAAATTAGCAGGTGTAAAGAGCTTTTACAAAGCAAAAAAAAGGATAGTTTGCAGAAGGTGCACTTATAGTCTTAGAGACTGAACAGCTGAAAAATTACCATCTTCTATTTGGGACCACGTCGCTGAATAACACTGAGTAAAAACGTAGTACTGATTCATTTGGGAAACTGCATATAGGCTAAAGCAAATGAGGAAAGTACCTAGGTTCTGCGAGTTGACTGTAAAAATGACGCCAGCCTTATGTCATCTGGATCAACCATAAAGGTAAAACATATAAAGAAATAAGGGGTCCACAAGACCCTTTAGTAGCTTGAAGCTTCTAGAAGAAAGCTTTGGGGCTACAAAAGCAGCAGAAAAAGCTAAGCTGGAATGGAATGCATCTGAAAAAGGCAACAGCTTCCTAACTGGTTTTCTAACTTCCAACTTCTCGCTCTGTGTTGAACAGCCAATGATCCTTTCAAAGGTCAGACTCATTGCGGCTCTGCTCAAAAACCTCCACTGGCTTCCCATCTCAGTCAGCCTAAGAGCCAAAGTTCTTGCCAGGGCTTATAGGGTTGGGCAAAGCCTCCCATTCCATCTCTCAGCCTATACCCTACCACTCTCCCACTGGTTCACTCCACTCCAGCTACACTTGCTGTTCCTAAAAGTTGCCAAGCACCAGCTACTGGAACCTCTTGCTGGAAGGCTCTTCCAGAAAACCAAAAAGTTGGCTCTTTCACTTCCTTCAGGTCTCTGCTCAAATGTCACGTCATTTGAGAGCGTTCCCTGAACACATTATGTAACATAGCATCATCCCTTACCACCTCATATAGGTCTGTCTCTCCCACCCACTACAACTTAAAATGGTATTAAAACAGTAGTGAAATAATGGCTGTAATTTTCTTATTTTAAAAATTATTAAAGTCTAATGTGCAATAGGGTTACTCCCTTAGGCTAAATATTAAAACATTAAGAATTTTCACCAAGGGAAATACAGCTGGAGGACCAAATAATTCTTCAAGAAATATGAAACACCCTATTCTTTAGTCTCACAAATTTCAAGAAAAATGCTATTATCTCATTAGTGTGATAAATTTTCATTACAAATTATTTAGGAAATAAAGCGATGACTTTTTAGATTAATCCTATGAAATTTTTTCCTGCTCATTTGGTATCTTCTGAACCTGACAGGTTTGTCAAATGAATGAATAACTCTGGCTATTAGCATTAATACATACCCGTTCAAAATGCATCAACCTTATAAAAATTCCTTCCTTTTTGTAAAGAGCACTCCATGCATATACATATAACTCCTTTCATATACAAAGTCTAACTATGTGTCTAACAAGAAATTGTAACAGTAGGTTTTCAGATAGCCTAACTTTACCATTATGAATATTAGAAAAGAGCTATTGCCATTTGAATTTTTAAGAAATGTTTGGAAAAAATTTAAGAAACATTGTTTTCTGTTCAAAATTCAAAATGTTTTGTTATATCCACTTACAGTTTTTGAATTATGCAGTTTTTTAATATTATATAGATCTAGCACAAGAAAAAAAGGAAAATATTTACTTTTTAAAGTACAGTGATTTAATTTAATGTACAAAGCCAACAGAATAATTGTTACTTCTGCCAGATGGTATCTGACATTTTGATAAAAAGATATATTCTTAATCATATATGTCAAGAAAAAGGGACCATAAGTTGTTAAACACTTCCAATTTGTCATTTAATTTAAAAGGCACTACTGATATCACCATAAATTTTTTTTGGTGATGTGGCCTAAGTATCCTTGGCGTCAATAAAATTTAATTTTCTCAAGTAAAAAAAAAAAACAGAACTATGAAACTTTGAATAAACATACCTATCTTAAAAGTACTGAATAACAAAAACTTCTAACCAAAATATGCTATTAAAAACACCGTTCCGGGATTTCCCTGGGGGTCCAGTGGTTAAGACTCCGAGGCACATCCACCGCAGGGGACGCGGGTTCGATCCCTCGTCAGGGAACTAAGATCTCACATGCTGCGGGGCACGGCCAAAAAAAAAAAAAAAAAAATCTACTTAGTTTATCTTTCACTCTTCAGCTAGAGGAGGTCTGATTATAAGGAAAGCATGGATTATACATCTTAATCGGTGATTCTTTGCCTCAGTCTCTTCATAACCCAGGAAGGTTATGAAGAATCTTGAAGATCATCTCTGACGCATTTGATGTCAGAAAACAACAACAACAAAGGAACACTTAAAATTTAAGCGTTTTAGGCACTGGGCCCTGACTCAGGTTAACAAGATGCTAGTACTGCAGTAAAAACCAATAGCTACCAGCTTGGGGTTCTTGAGAAGGTCAGCCTTGGTATAAATTCCAGCTCACCATGTGACCAAGAGCAAGTTACTTAAACTCTCTAAGCTTCCGTCTCTCCCTATGCAAAATGGCAGCAGCAGTACAGAGGGTTGTTAGCAATATTTACATAATCCACATAAAGTGCTCAGCATATATCAGGTACTCCATAGATATTAACTTATGATATGACAGGATTCCTTTTAATAGGTAAGGAGTGTCTGTATTTAATTATCTCAAAAGTAATTCGGAAGTTAAGTGGTCCTTGTAACTCTGATTTAATTAAGAGAATTCTTAGGGAACTTACCGCATTGAACACCCCACCCAGATTTGGGTGGTACTGATTTGGAAACTAGTTTTCCTAGGACACAGTGCTGGTTAAGAAGGTTGTGCAAAGACTGATACCATATAAACACATATTCATATTTCTTCCTTTAATTTCCTACTTTGGAACCATTAATATTATCGTGTTCAATAATGACACTGAATTCAGAGAATAGAGATTAAACATGTCTACATTTAGTATATTCATCTGCAAGCTGAAGTATTTTTCTAACAAATAGGGAAAATGTTAAAGAAGTAGTTAAGACAGAAAGTACAAAAATAAGCTATCGAGAGTTTAAGAGACAAAATCATCTATCTATTGAAAGGAAGTTACATTATAAGGATAAAGATCATTTCCTTTTTGACATGTACTGATAAGAGAAGTACAGGAATACAACCATGACTCCCATTACAGCATGAAACATTCTTTATGGTATTTTTATAATGCTTATTCTAAAATAAAGACAATTTTTCAAGGATCTTTCAAAGATTGTTTTTAGTTCGGTGGTATAATTATGCTATTAAAAGGTTTTTTTGGTCTACAAATGAGTGCAACACTAATTTAAAAAGATACAGGTTGATACGGGGCTTGGACGTCAGAGTCTTAAGAGTGGAGTACGTTAAAAGAACAAAGGCAGCTGTAACATGACAGGAGCTCTCTAAAGACACGGGGAAGAAAAAATGTCAATAAGCAGAAACGTACAGAAACTTCCCTTTCTTATTCAGTTAATTTTACAAAGGGACTTAATTCAAAATTCAATCCTAATACATAATACATATATACAATCGAACTTGACAAAGTAGAAAACATCTCTCATGTCATAAATATGGTATTTGTATATACTCATTAACTGAATAATTTTTACTGATGGAAAAATATGGTATTAATAATCATTTAAAGTTTTCTCAGTATTTCAACAAAGTTGCTAACTTATGTTAATAATTTATTATAAAAACCAGCTGAGGGCAATTAGATTAATTTTGTTACCATAACGTTCAGATAATTGCTATTGACAACTTTGCATTAGTTAATGAAAAAATAAGGTCTTACATTTAATGTGAAAAACTAATCTTTTCTAAAACCCAAACATTACTCTCCCCTGGACTGCAAAAATTATCTCTTGTGCTACAAAGATTGAAGACAGTGGATAGGAGAGTAGGGACAATATACCCACTTTCATTCTAGGGGCAAGATCATGCATATTAGAACACTGATTCACTGTAACACAGCCATAACATTTCAAGTACATTACAGAATTTTCATCAATTAGATTTTTAAAATTTCAAGTAGAAAAAAATAATTCCCAAATATGATGTTCAAATCAATTTAAATATTCAAAAAGTTCAGTCCCCATTCAGAAACAGATAAACAGTATATTTATTAAATGAGTTAAGACAAATAAACTTTACAAATAGACAAATAATAAAAGGCTCAGTGGCTAAAATAGATGGTAAGCATCATTGAAAGAAATCAACACCATCACGGTATCTCAGTTGGCTTACACGTGTAAAAAGAAATTTTCAAAGAGCAATTTCACAGAAATGAAGCCAGTTTTTTTTTTTTTTTTTTGCTTATAAACAAATCACCATTTCTTGGTTCAAAACTGACATCTGTTATGAAAATTACCATATCACATATTTATAAGATGACAAGGAGTAACTCATCTTCAAAGTGCAAGTAAGTCTATTTACAACCACAAAAAAGGCAATGATGAGGAGAAAAGGATTTTTTAAAAATATACAAAGATTAAAAACATTTGGGATGCAAAATTAAACAATTTTTTGGTTAGAGGATAAAAGAGAAAACGTGATTGAATTACAGATGCTGATTTCAGCTATACATACTATATAATGGGATCCAAGATCTTTAACAGCTTGTTTGCATTTTTTTCCACTTACATAATGCTCTGGAAATTTCTGGTAGAAATTAGTGTCTCAAAGAGAGAAATACACACTAAGCATGTCTTGCTACTACTTCATGAATGTCATAAGACCCGTTTATGGATTAGAGTTGGTGTAAAAAGCCATTGCCTTGAGTTGAAAAATGAATACTGTAAAAGCTCAATACAAATCCTCCAAAGCACATGCACTTCTAACTCTTTTGGTAATTACATTCATATTTAAGCATAACCAAAATAAAAAAGAAAACTGAAAACATTTCCCTTTTCTCTATTCCCTATGCCTTGTAGGCTCTCCAGTTGATAGGGTAGATTTTTAGAGCTGAAAGGGTTCTTCAAGATAGTCTAGTCCACCACTCTCATTTAGGGTAAATGATTTCCCCAAGGTCATGCAGCACGTTAATGGCAAAATCAAGACTAGAAACCAGGTCCTGACTCCTAGCCTCATATGCTTTCCAGCATATCATGCTACCTCTTTTTACAGTATGATTTGCTATAAATACCTGATGAATAATGTACAGTTACAAATGCTGACAGAGCCAATGTTTTTCTAAGTCTTGCAGAGGCTAACTGCAAAGAACTGATGGGGAGAAAAAGATTCTCCCCCACACACCAAAAATATCAAGCACCATCAACTAAATGTTTCTTTGCTGGGTCAGCACTCTCAGATGTTGTAGTAGTCCTCGTAAACTTTATGTCAGCCTGAGGATTGTATATCTGATGCAATCTGGGCCCTAACACAATGCCGATTCCTAAAAGGTAAAGACAGAGGCAAAACGGGGGAGAAGGTAGACAAAAGAAAAAAAACCTTACAAGACTCCAACTGGCTTAGAGATGGGCATTCCAGCATATGGTTAATTATTACAGCTAAATATGCATATTTTTAGGACCTTTCCCACCTTTTCACATAATCTCATTTTACCTAATTTGTTATTTGGCCACTTAAGAATGAAAACAAATGTATCAAAGACAATGGTGGTCATTATTTTTTTTAAACTGTGAGACTATTTTAGGCAAACTAAACTCTATGAAGAACATGTCAAACTGCAATGATTTCCTTAATTTGGTTCTGTTAGACTGCCACCAAGGAATTAAAGGGGGTACTTCATGGGGCTGTTACCATCTTGAAATTTATTCCAATTGTGGTTAAAGAGAACAGACCGATGCACCACATATGTAGAATTGAGTAAAGAAGCTGAAATTTCTTTTTAAAAAAACATTGCTGTGTATTTATTTAATAAAAGGGCATATTTATTTATGTTTACAAACAAGTTTCAAAAACAAAAGGAAAACATGTATGCTTCTACTTATTAACCTTTTTCAAAATGCCAACAGCCCTCATGCTGTATGAAGGTTTCTAAGGATTTATTAGAAAAATCAATACAGTTCACTCACAGTTCACCAAGACATCACTGAACTAACATGTTTAGACAAAAACAAAAAGGACTAAAGTTCTCTTGTAGTTTGATAGTTTGATTTAATTTGATTTGCCTGAAATAACAAAAGCATTTCAAGCATCTTTCATTATGTAGTTGATGTCCTGCATTAAACAATCTACTAAATTCTGAACAAAGGTTATTAGCAAGTTTTCAAAAATTTTAAAAATTAAACAGTTGTTTCAAAACCATTAAGTAGTAAATGTATTTAAGAAACTAATTAGGACAGATGCCATAACTTCATTAGAATACCACTGCTCATGTTTTTTTGTTTTGTTTTCTTTGTTTTTTGTTTTTTTAAACAAAGCATTAGTGTTATCTATTTGGCTATTAGTATTAGCAATTTATCTACAATATTTAACAAGGTAAATTGTAGGCAAAAATTTAGTACAGTTTCAATAGAAACACCCCCCCCCCTTTTTTTTCCTGAAAATACAGCAGTATTTGAAGGACTAATTTTTCTCTGCATCAGTTATAAGGAAGCTTCCCATCTATGAACAGGAACAAAAAAAGTATCTACAAACCTTGTAAACAGATCTGTATCATTTATAAACATAAATAATCCAAATTATTAACAGCCAACAGCAGAAATTAAAGCATCAATTCAATGATCCAGGGCTCTTTGCGTGCTTGCCCAGCTTTACTCCTCCCTCTCTCCCATCAAGGATTGAGATAAACTAAAGCTTTGCTAATACACTGTTCAGGACCATTCTTAGGTTCTACTGATGATCCACAGGTCAACTTAAGCTGAGTTACTGTTTCTGTCAGTTCATTTCTCCCACCCCCCAAAAAGCACCCTCAGTCTGGCAGAAAGCTTTGCTTTTTTTTTTTTTAAAAAAATAAATCTACATTCGTACAAGTGTGTCTTCTGTTGAAGTCCAAAGACAAGAATACTATCTTGTCCGTCACAATATGTGAAAAGACCCAGTTTCAATTTGTTTCTTTACAATGCAGCTAGTGTGTTAACATTCAGCTTACAATCAGAGTGATGTTTCCAAACTATGTAGTGGGCTTCCTGGGGATGAAGAGGTAGCAGACTTGTTCATTTCTATTGTAAGGTAAATCCCGCTGTCAACAGCATTGTTATTTTTGTTGGGAGAGGGTGGAGGACTGGAGTTACGTTTTGTAGGAGCATCATCTTCAGCATCAGTGTCATCAATAAGGGGGATATGAGGCTCTGAATCTTCTATCCTAAACTCAGGATGTGTCATAAAGTTGTGAATTGAACTTCTTGATTCCGGTTTTTCTAACCCTTCATATAAAGAACTACGAAATGCATTCACCACTCGAATCTGTAAACATCAGAAAACACAGAAAGATATCAGTACGCCATTAGCTTAATTTAAATATGGTTCATTTATGAGTTTGAATCCACAAACAGCTAGGTATGAGTGAATCATATTTGCATGTAATGCAGTGGAACTTGCAATACACTGTAAAAAAAAATGAATATTTTAGTAGGACACTACAGACCAACAAAACCACATACTCTAAGAATTAAGAGGTGTAGAGTTCAAAGTAATACTAAGAAAATCTCATTGTCACTGGCTAAGAATTTAATAGCCATTTTATAGGATTTTTTTCCCTAAAAAAACAAAATCAAACAGAAAACAAACATAAAATTAACCATACACAGCTTTAGCTAATTTTTTTAAATGAAAAAAATTATAATTTTTGAAAACAATTCAAATAAGTTAAACAAAGTCAAGCACAGAGGGTTACTATTAATCATGCTAGGAATTAGGGTGTCACCGACTATGAAAAAGCCAAGCAAATATAAGCTGAATGTCACAATGAACTCACATCTACCCCACTATGCCCTTAATTAAAAAATAAAAAGACAAAACCCAAATAAATATCTATAAAATGCCATTAAACAGCTATAAATATTTGAGTATATGCCATTTGTCAGTCAAGTGTTAGTGTTTTTCTCTATAATAATAAAACAAATAAATTTACATACTAAACTTCATTGGAAAAAACAGATTTAAAACAAAACAAAACAAAAAGCCCTCTGGGATCCTTCTGTGAAAAATTTCCCCAGGAGAAGACACAAAGTCTTCTAGCATTTTCACCCTTAAACATATAGCTCAACAATTCACCTTCCTTCTCAGAAGTCTGCTTTATGGATGAAGAGAGGTTAATGAATAATCGACTCAAATACATTCCTGCACATACTGACGTTAGGTCTCATTAACCCAGTGTCGTAAAGAGTTAAAAAAAAAAAAAAAAGACAATATCCAAATAGTTGAGCATCTAGTATACATCAATTCAAATAGTGTTTGCTTTTGCTTTCTAATGAATCCTGTTCAGCAATGAAGACATCATTTACTCATAATGTTAAGAGAAGTAACTGATACTGATATTCCAAAATAAAGATCACTAAAGTCATCTCCTAAAAGTCACTAAATTCACCTCATAAGACAATGGCATTGAAAAAATTAATTTCTTCACAGGAATATTTGAATTTATTTTTTTGAAAATGTAGTTTATGCCCACTTTTTACTGTATATATTTAAGGCATACAAGACTATTTGATATACATCTACATTATGAAATAATCATTACAATCAAGTTAATTAACATATCCACTACCTCACACAGTTATCATTTGTGTGTTGAGGACACTTGGGATTGTACCCTCCTAGCAAATTTCAAGTATACAATATAGTATTGTTACCTGTAGTCACCATGCTACACGTTAGATCTCCAGAACTTATTCATCTTGTATAACTGAAACGTGGTACCCTTTGACCAACATCTCCCAATTCCCCCTCCCTCTAGCCCCTGGTAACCACCATTCTACTCTGCTTGTATGAGTCTGACTATTCCAGATCCCCACTTCTAAGAATTTATCCAAAGGGATTGAAATCAAGATCTTGGAGCGATTCCTGCACTCCTATGTTCACTGCTGTCAGTGGCCAGTAGGCATAGAGAATACAAACTGGAGGACCAGCCAGCAAGTCTGGTGAGTGATGAGAGCTGCTCAAGATGACTCTAAAGTTGTTGCTTATTTGACTTGGTTGCTGGTATTGCTAATGGAGCTAGAGAAGCAGTTGAGATGTTTTGTTTTGACCAGTCTGGGTACAGGGGAGTAGTGAAGAATCAAGGGGAAAATAAAAACCAATTTTTGAAACATGTTAAATTTGGGGAGCTGCAGAACATCCAAGTGAAAATATCCAGAGCTCAGAAGAAAGGTATGGGTTTAAGTTAGAGATTTGGGAGTCGGCAAAGCTCTAGGAGGGGCAGCGTAAAGAGTTACAAGCAGGTGAGTGCAGTGAGTATATTTGTATAAACGATTACACTCACACCTGTGGCAGGTGAAATTAGATTCCTTTTTACCAGAGCTTTCCAATTTTGCTAAGATTTTTTTTTCCTATCTGACAAAATGTATTAAGTTATCCTAGAACATCAAAGCTTGAAAGGATATTCGAGATAGTTTATTTCAACCACTTTACAAACAATGAAACTGAGCAACTGAGGACAGGTGGCTGCCTTGCTGGGTCACTACAGATTAGTGCCAGAATGTCTTAGAACCAAGCTTTCTGTACTCCCAACTCCAAGTTCTTTCAAGTCAATAAAAGAATAGAACATATGGACATCAGCTTTATAACTAACTTCAGTGGAATAAGATACTTCCTAAGATTTAGGTCAGCACATTACAAGGACAGCTTAGAAATGCTGCAAAGCAATATAATTTTCAATAAACAGTTCTCACATCAGGCACACACAATTACATCTAGATTAACTAGGGGCCACTGAGCCAGATTTGTTTTACTTTCTACTCATAAATAAGAAAGCACTCTCGATCTAAGGCGTGACACTGACCTAGTTTATACTTGCCCTCATCTCTGTTACCTTCTATAGGTAAAATTCTCACAGTACTGTAGTAATTCTGAGTAATTAAAAAGTGCCAACTGTGTGCATTATACTGTAGGTAGACAGAAAACTATTTTAATACCACAAAGAAATCAGTTTAAGCAGAAAATGATTACCAATCCTTGACAATCCAACCCTTACTGTTTATCTAGTCTTTTAACTCAATTCTTTTAATAGCTATTAAGACCTACTATGCACAGAACTATAGCTCCTAAAATTATTAGAATTAAGAAAAATTCAACAATCCCTATGTCAAGAAATTTTTTTTTTTTTTTTTTTTTTTTTTTTTTTGCGGTACGCGGGCCTCTCACTGTTGTGGCCTCTCCCGTTGCGGAGCACAGGCTCCGGACGCGCAGGCTCAGCGGCCATGGCTCACGGGCCCAGCCGCTCCGCGGCATGTGGGATCCTCCCAGACCGGGGCGCGAACCCGGTTCCCCTGCATCGGCAGGCGGACGCGCAACCACTGCGCCACCAGGGAAGCCCAAGAAAATTTTTTAAACAGTAAATTATTGAGGAAAAAAAAATCAGAGGCATGAATGAGGCACATCTGGCAAACAAAAAACTGAAATGATTATTATGATCATAAAGTAATTTTAAGAAACTGAATATGTAAGCATTACATTAAACTTTAAGTAACAAATCAAATTAAGATCATGTACCCTGCTAAACCACCCATTTTCTTAAATATAATCCTAACTTTTGATAGTAGGAAATATTACTGCCCAAAACACTGTATGTAAGGAGATGGCTCTAAACTATGAGGCTACTTAATCAGTAGCTGATATATCTTACCTTCTACAACAGACTGCCCATTTCTGAAATCTGTATTCATCACTACCTTTATTATGTGCACCATAAAGAATTTCAATGGTAAAGTAAAAGATACTTTGCAACAGGGAATAAAATTCGAGGTTGCTTTTCAAAGCTGTGTACTTGCATATCAAAATTTCTCAAAGTGAGACTCACCTGTGTAATATGTAATGTTTTAATTACCTGGAATAGGGGTTGGAAAACATTTTCTGCAAAGGGCCAGATAGCAAATATTTTAGGTTTAGTGAGCCATATGGTCCCTGATGCAGCTACTCAACTCTGCCTTTGTAGTGTAAAACTACCGGACAGTAATTAAATGAATGAGCATGGCTATGTTCCAATTAAAAACAGGCAACAGGCCAGATATGGCCCATAGGCTATGGTTTGCCAATCATTTATCTGGAAGTCCAAATTTTCTCTCAATTTCTCCTTTCCAGGAAGGCATAACTATTGATTTAGCAAAAGAATTTACTAACCGTGAAGACCGATATTAGAAGGATACACTTTATAAAGAAAAACTATAGAAAGTTTCCTCTTCAGATATTTAAAAGATCTAACTAAGAAGTGAGGAAAAAAAGATGCCCTCTCCAGAGATGGTACAAGCCTAGTATATGACAAAGTTGAAATGGATTATAATTTCTTCATTTAGCACAGCAAAGACTCCAGATGGTTACCAAAGAGGATAGTGGGGGAGGGGGGAGGGATAAATTAGGAGTTTGGGATTAACATATACACACGGCTATATATAAAATAGAAAACCATGAGGACCTACTGTATAGCACAGGGAACTCTATTCAGTATCTTATAATAACCTATAATGGAAAAGAATCTGAAAAAGAATACATGTATAACTGTATAACTGAAGCACTTTGCTGTACACTTGAAGTTAACACAACATTGTAAATTAACTATACTTCAGTAAAAAAAAAAAATGGTTAAAAAAAAAGAGTCAAAGAAGTTTGACAAACACAGATTATTTCTAAGATTATTCTATATTAGGGCAGGAAACCAGTGAGGAATTTACACCTTTCATTAAATGTATTAACACCATTACCCTCACTACATGTGCCCAGCAACTCACAGGTTTCATATATAGTTGTGCATCAGAAAAGAGCACAGAGCACATCACCTGAAGCATGTGTGGGTGGCTATGTCTTCAGAGTTTGTGCTTGATTTGATATTTAATATAAAGCCTGGAATACAATTATACAGAGAAATACAATAAATATGATACACCTAAGGTCATGTGATACCACTCCAAGTCAGGAAAGAAGTCAATTACTTAAAATTTTCTGAAGTAAAAATAAACAGAATATATACCACCTAGGGGATAAACTTGTCAAAAAAAGTTTAACATAAAGCTAATCAAGAGGAAACAACCAAATCCAGAATGCAGGACACTTTATAAGACAATTTGCCTAGATTTTTTTTAAAAGTCAATGTTACGAAAAATAAAGGTAGAGAAAATGGATCCTGGTTAATGGAGACTGAAGAGTCATAACACACGTTATTGAATGTCTTTCCTTCGATCCTGGATCAAAAAAGCTATAAAGGACATTCTGGGGGCAACTGGAGAAATCTGAATATGGACAATATATTAAATAAAATGGTATCAAAGATAGATTTCTTGGATGTGATTATATAGTATGATTATATAGGAGAGCACATAGTGAAGTATTTAGAGATGGCATTTATGATATCTGCTACTTACTTTCAAATGGCTCAAAAAAAGTATATATTAATATCATATAGATAAAGCAGACATCATAAAATATTAGGAAGTGGTAAATCCAGGTGAAGATTATTCATGTATTAATCTTTCAACTTGTCTGTCAGTTTGAAGTTTTTCAAATTTAAAGTTTTGAGGGGAGGGATTAAGTCTCAGTTTGGCTCCTTCTTGTGGGATATAAACAGATGCTTACTTTCCATTATAGCCTCATCAACTCCTTACATTCCATTACTCTTTTAGCATCAAACTATGTCAGTTGAGGTCTGCTTTCCTCAACCGACAAATTCTGTCAGGTCAGCTTGGGAATCATTTCCTTTCAGTAATTTTTCCTGACTTCTCAGGGTGGGTTAAGGACCCTGTTATAACATCACCATGTAGAAATCACCATGTAGAAATCCCCAACTCCTTGTTTGCTTCCCTTACTAGATGACAAGATCTGGAGGTTCTAGCAGCCTTGGCATATAGTAGGCCTTCCACTGTTTATGGAAGTGGATTTCACTGTTTATGAAATACAACTAAATGAACACTAATAGTAGGAGATGAAGGGATGAGTGGTAATATGTCCTTGAAAGCCAGGAATAATGTGAAATCCATAGGAGGGAGGCATGCAACTGACATCAGCCGTCCCAGGAGTAAGGCCAGGCAATTTGCATACACCATTTCATTCAGGTAGGTAGTACCACAGTAACTTCTAAAAGGAAGATTCCTATCTGTCCACATATGTAAATTTAACATCCTGTCTAAATGTTACAGGGTCAGTTTGTCTTTACAGCACTTGTCTGCTCTCTGCTCTACATCATGTTGCCTCTGCTAATTAGCCATGGACAAGTCATTTAAACTCCAAGTCAGTTTTCACACCTATAAAACGGGGATAGTTCCTGTTCTGCCTGTTTTGCAACACTGTCAAAAATAACAAATGAAAATTACTTAAGCAAAGAGTGAACAGATAGGCTCTGCGTAAACAGCATTGTTTTCTCCCCTCAATTCATCCTCTCCCCAGCTTTCCAAGGTTCCTCTAGTCCTTAATTGGCTAAAGACCAAATGGAAAAGATAGGTTTCTGGCCAAATCAGGTATCTTAGCTGACTTCAAGGGTAGGCATGAGGAATGGGTGGGTTTGTATCTTTAATGCCTCTAATATACTAAGAATCCACCATGGGCTCAAGACACTAATTCAGGGTAAGAACGATATAGGTTATAAGACTTCTGGAGAGTTTACTAAAAACCTTTTACTAAAAGTCATTTACTAAAAACCTGAAAGAAAATCTGTCATTTTAGTCAATTAATGAAAATTATGACCTGTAATAATTAATCAGTATAAATCACATGATCATCTTTCAACAGATGCAGAAAAGCACTTGACAAAATTCAACATTCATTTATGATAAAAGCTCTTAACAAAACAGGTATAGAGGGAACATACCTCAACATAATGAAGGGACAAACCCAGAGCTAATATCATACTTAACAGTGAAAAGCTGAAAGCTTTTCCTCTAAGGTCAGGAACAAGACAAGGATGTTCACTCTTGTCACTTTTATTCAACATAGTACTGGAAGTCTTAACTAGAGCAATTAGGCAAGAAAAAGAAACAAAAGGCATCCAAATTGGAAAGGAAGACATAAACCTGTCACTGTCTGCAGATGATATTATATATAGAAAACCCTAAACACTCCATCAAAAAACTGTCAGAACTAATAAATGAATTCAGTAAAGTTGCAAGATACAAAATCAATATGCAAAAATCTGTTATATTTCTTTACACTAATAACCTATCTGAAAGGGAAATTACGAAAACGATCCCGGACTTCCCTGGTGGCACAGTGGTTAAGAATCCGCCTGCCAGTGCAGGGGACACAGGTTCAAGCCCTGGGCTGGGAAGATCCCACATGCTGCGGAGCAACTAAGTCCGTGTGCCACAACTACTGAGCCTGCGCTCTAGAGCCCGTGAGCCACAACTACTGAGCCCACGTGCCACAACTACTGAAGCCGGCACGCCTAGAGCTCAAGCTCCACAACAAGAGAAGCCACCGCAACGAGAAGCCTGTGCACCGCAAGGAAGAGCAGCCCCCGCTCACTGCAACTAGAGAAAAGCCCGTGCACAGCAACGAAGACCCAATGCAGCCAAAAATAAATAAATTAAAAAAAAGAAAACAATCTCATTTACAACTGTATCAAAAAAATAATAAAATATCTAAGAATAAATTTAACCAAGGAGGTGAAAGACCTGTATATTGAAAACTACAAGACATTAATGAAAGAAACTAAAGATGACACAAATAAATGAAAAGATACTCCATGTTCACAGACTGGAAGAATTCATATTGTTAAAATGCCCATACTACCCAAAACAATACAGATTCAATGAAATCCCTATCAAAATTCCAATGGCATTTTTCACAGAAATAGAACAAACAATCCTAAAATTTGTATGGAACCACAAAAGACCCCAAATAGTCAAGGCAATCTTGAGAAATAAGAACAAAGCTGGAGGCTCCCTGATTTCAACTATATTACAAAGATATAGTAATTAAAACTGTATGGTACTGGTATGAGTTTGCATAAAAATGGACATACAGATCAATCGAACAGAACAGAGACCCTAGAAATAAACCCATGCATATATGGTCAGTTAATTGACAATAAAGGAGTCAATAATATACAATGGGGGAACGTCTCTTCAATAGATGGTGTTAGGAAAATTGGACAGCCACATGCAAAAGAATGAAACTGTACCACTATTATCTCACACCACACAAAAATGAACTCAGAACTGATTATAAAGACTTTAACGTTAGACCTGAAACAATAGAACTCCTAGAAAAAAAACACAGATGGTAAGTAAGCTCCTTGACATAGGATGATGATGATACTTTGAATCTGACACCAAAAGCAAGAAAAGCAAAATTAAACAAGTGGGATTACATCAAACTAAAAAGCTTCCACACATTAGAGAAAACTATGAACAAAATGAAAAGGCAACCTACAGAATGGGAAAAATATTAACAAATCATATATCTGATATAGGGCCAATATCCAAAATACACAAAAAACCTGTACAACTTGATAGCAAGAAAACCAAACAATCCAATTAAAATATGGTCAAAAGATCCAAACAGACATTTTTCCAAAAACTATCTACAAATGGCCAATAGGTACATGAAAAGATGCTCAATGTCACTAATCATCAGGGAAATGCAAATCAAAACCCACAATGAGATATTACCTCACATCTGATAGAATGAAACAGAAACGACCTAAGTGTCCACTGATGAATGAATGGATACAGTATGGTGCACACACACACACACACACACACACACACACACACACACACACACACAGGAACATTATTTAACCATAAAAAAGGAAATCTTGATATTTGTGAAAACACAGATGAACCATGAAGGCATTATTATCTTAAGTGAAATAAGTCAGACAGAGAAAGACAAATACTGTATGATCTCTCTTATATGTGGAATCTAAAAAAAAAAAAAGAAACCCAAACCAAGCTCATAGACACAAAAAACAAATTGGTTGCTGCAAGAGGTGGGAGGTGGGCAGTAGTGTGAGAAATGAGAAAACTTAAAAAAAACAAACAAAACAAAACTGAAAAATAATTAAAAGAAACGCACTTTCCCTACTTCTTTGGAAAACTTAATAGAACATTTTCTTATCTAGGAAGCAATTCTAAATTAAATTGATTATATAAATGAAAAAAACCCACATAAACACCAAAGAACTTTGAAGCTTACACAGGGATGCAGTCTCAAAACAAAACAAAATAAATTAAAAATTCACAGCAAGGCCACAAAGTCCAAGCTAAAAAGGCAAACACCTGGCTATATGCTCATAACTTTTCTTCTGAGTACTAACTTACTTTTACAAACTGAACAAAATACAAGTCAGAATGCTTAAGTTCATTTTTAGCTTTAAAAATGCAATTTCTTGGTTCTGTTAGATCAGTTTCAAATCACATGCTTTTGGGAATCATGCAGTATGGAACATATTTAAAGGCATATACTCAAAAATTTATAGTCGTTTCACAAATTCTAAGCTACAATTTTATTCCCCATATTAACTATCAGAGTTAGCATAGAGACAAGCTCACAGATTTCATGTCTGATCTTTGGTTGCAATTGTTCCACCTGTTATCTAACCCTCTAAGAAATAAAACAACCACAACGACAACACTTTGAGGTCTCAATCCACTTTACGAAAAGAAAGCTTTATGAAAAGCCTGAACAATGAATTTAAACATTAAGGAGAAAATGAGAAACGTTAGGTGTGTGAAGTAGGAAATGTTAATTTCATGCACTTAGGAACACACACTCACACCCCACAGTAGTAGAAGCAGTAGAAGAGGAAAACACTACATGTGTAGGGGTAGAAATATTTGTTACATCATGATGCTGGCTGGCGATGGAGGGTTGCCGCCTTAGAGCCCCCTGAATGGAACTTCCACTCTGGAAAGCATTCACTACATCCATCTGCAAGGAATCAGAGATTGTGACAGCTTGCTCAGCAAGAGAGAGAGAGAACAAGAGAAAGGACCATTCCATCTATCAACATATAAAAAGTAAAGAAAAAGGCACTTTTTACAGAGCAGATAAATAGGCAAGAGTAGCATTTGGAGATGAAGGGGGGGAAAAAGCTAGGAAAAAAGGAGCTTAGGGGCATATAGACACATTCTTTCATGGTCAGTTAAAACTTTCACCCACTCCAGGCACCAGTACTATTTTTCAAAAGAATAAGTTTTGTGGGTTGGGGAGGCTAGAAAGGAAGCGAAGGAGCACATTCAAACCTCCTCCCCAGGTCCGAAAGCCCTCGGCTCCCGCTCCCATCGTCTCTCCTACCTCTCCACCAGACCCATACCTGCGTTTGTATTCTGTTCAGACCTCTAAACCACAAGATCTGGCCACGCCGTAACTCCCGCTCAGCGTGATCAATCTCTTCCACGTCCTCTGCTAACTCCTCCTCAGGTATTTCTTCCTTTTGTGTTCCATGACCAGCTTCTTTTAGGAATTTTAAACGGCTAGTTGGAATTGTTGAAATAAGCTACAACACAGGGGAAAGAACTTAGAAACAAATCATATCAAACTACAATTAAACTGATCAACTTTAATACAAAAAAGGTATGGAAAGTTGCAAGTATAGCCAACTATCTTTACCAATGAAGCAATGAGATCCTGTCCATCAGAGGCTTTCTTTCTCAGAACAAAAAAATATTCTTCTCTTAGCTACACAAAAGATTTAAGTTTGAAGGCTAAAAAGTTTTCCTGAATGGAAATAACCTGATTACATTTTCATATTTTATTTAGGACATTCAAGACAGTAAATTATACAACCATGATTTGATATATACATACTTCCTTAAACTCATATTAATGATATTTCAAATAAAATAGGTGATCTTATATGATGCAAAAGAAGTTTACATTTCATTAGTGTTTTAAGAATTCAATGAGAAAAAAACATACCAAAATTCAGAAAATCTTCAAGGCTGAGCTGAAAATAGCTTTTGTTTATTGAATGTATTTATTTTCATTAAGTACAACTATTTAAATGGATTAATACTGATTGAGAATGACACCAAACAGGAACAGATGCCCGAGAAGACACAAAAAATACCAAAATACCAATATGTATTAACTTATAGGTGTTCACAGCCATTCCTTAAGGAAGCTGGGAGAAATAGGCATGCAGTCAGAATCAGAACTGCTCAGAGAACTTCTAGTCCAACCACCTCATTTTAGAGATGAAACAGGTTCAGAGACACTGGAAGTGACTTGTTAATGGAGTGACCAAGACCCTAGGTTTCCTGACCAACAAAATCAATGCTTTCTACCACTGCACACTTAAAATCAATAGACGACGTCAACCAAGGACAGTAACTGATGCCTGTTAGGCATGTACACTGTACTGAATTTCCTCTTCCTGAAATTAGCCAGATTTGGGGGGAGGTTGTAGGGTTTGGTTTTGCCTGCGAGGGAACATTAAAAAGTAACTAGAACGGTAATAAAAAAAAAAAATGTGGGCCCAGTATGGATCCTGCTTAAAAGATCTCAATGAAAGAGGTCTTTATAATGAGTAAGAAGAGAAACCTCAGAACCTAGAAACAAATTAAGAAAAAGGTGAGATAAAAGGCACATAAAGACTGAGTTAAGGTTAAGTACAATCTGAATATTCACTCTGACTGACTTGCAAAATGATAGTAAATTAGCTCACACCAGTTACACACCATAACATAGGCTAGTTTTCATTTATGAAAATGTTGGTACATATTCTCTATCAGTTTTATAGTGATGGTAATGGATTTAAAATGAACAGCACACACACCGTTACCACTTATCTTTTAAAAAATAATGACATATATCTGCAAGTCAGCTATCCATAGTGAAGATTAAGGATATCAAATTTTTCAGGCATTGTATTTTATACATACACTGTTGAAGCCATTTGATCCAAATAATCTAAAATGTCATTTCGTGGCCTATTTTTCCAGATACCAGTATTTTTACAGAAACATTCTTCACATCAACTGAAACTCAAGATTTTTCCAATGCTACATTTTTATTAAATTACATAACAAAATGATAAAAAGCCTAAAGTATATAATATTTTAATTAAAATATTAAATCTGAAAATGCAAAAGTAGGTCATAGAGCAAAAGATACAGATATTAGCATTCTAACCAGTTATAAATGCATCAACTTAATAACAGTTGTAAAACTTGTTCTAAAAAACAGAATGAAAACTACTTAGAATCACGTTATAGAACTGATTAAAGAATATACATACTAGAAATTTTTTTTTTAAAATCACTGTAGGTTTGAACAAAAAATGATGAGATTTTTTTTACCTGGCCCCAGAGTAACGTTCCCATTCCTAGGAATATTGACCATAGCCACTGTTCTATTGAAAGTTCTGAACAACTGAAAGGTTTTCCACCAAACTGCACAATTATTATCTAGAGGAATAATCAAGAATAAATTTATTTAGTGAAGTTGTTGACTTATACTCTGGCCCATGCTCCTTATCTCATCGTGGACTTGTAATGAACAGACCAGTAGCTGGTCCCCAGACCACACTTTGAGTAGCACGAAGGCACTGAAGAATGACACCCTACATCAACTGTTTTGGGTATATCAACCTATGCGAGGAACTAAGTTTTATCAGACTTGCTTGACAGAGAGACAGGCAGTTACATTTTTGCAATCCCCATATACTAAAAACAGATAAAATAAACCTAACTTTAATAATAAGTAAAAACTAAAATTTTAGCGTGTCATGAACAATGATTTTTTTATAAAATACTTCCAGAAACTACACAACAAGTAAGCAACACTTCCCCTAGAGTTTATAGAAGTTGAAAGCTAAAACAGAAACAGTTTGCACAGAAATTATTAAGTCTAGGGTTTTGGTTTTGGTATCCACAGTACACAAGGTATAGACTGAATAAACTTCAAAATTCTTAGATCTTCCATTTTGAAACTAGCACCATCCTGTTTGATTCTATTGTTGAAAAGCTCACCTTTTAAGTTTAAATCTTACTGTGTTTACTGACTTCCTGGTGTGAACATGCACCATTCACTTACCTGCTTTGATTCCAGATTCTGCTATTAACAACCATTTACACAGAGGAATACCACAGAATACAAGATGATGTAAAAACATAGGTATAGTATATAATTATATAAAATTTACCATATGTAAAGTGATGCTTAGTTTTGTCCTTAGAATGACCTTTATAAAAATGGGAAAATTCGGTCCTTTCTATTTCATCTCAACCCCACTTCTCACACCCCATTCTCCCACTCCTCTTCTACCTTGTTTTGACATCACAAAATGGAAAACTGGCACATACCAAGGCTGGAAGAGGCCACTCAGAATCACATGGATTTTAAAATATTCATTTCAAAACCTTTTATTTTTTAATAATGAACTCAACTGTACAAATACAACTACTATTAATTGCTAGAAGCAATTAAGGGATCACTCTAGCTGGACTAAAAAGCAGTTGACTATAAGACTGGCCTTAAATAATATAAAAATTACAACAGTTTTCATAATAACAATGTAGAATAATCAGAATCACAGTGAGTGTGAAGTATCACAGCCACAGAACCAGCAGTGCAATTAAAGTAGTATTAGTTTAATGTACTCATTCACATGTAGAATTTCAGGATGGGGCAAATTTTCACTCGAATTCTTTTGATGTCATCAAGGCAATACCCAGAAGGCCCACACATTGCAGTCAAGTAATTTCTGGAACAAGCCACCTGTTCACCTAAGATCGCCACATAATAATCATATTTGAAACTATCTTTTACAATTACCCACCTGTACCACAAATGTGCCTAAAACAATCGTGCAGAAGATGGCATTATTAAAGATTCCTTCAAACACATTTCTTTCACCATGAATTTTCCGAGCATTTATTTCGTTGAAAAGTTGCATCAGTACAAAGGTATTAAAAACAATAGTATAATGTTCCGATGGAGGAGCATGCAAAGGAGCATTTCTTCCACTATCAATATCAAAAAACTTTTCTCCTGAAAGAATGAAAAATTACCATTTTGTAATTATCATACAAAATAATTTAACATTTCAAGGAAGTATGCAATAAAACCTAGTCAGACCTTTCTTTGCTCTCAAACGGCAGCACAGAAAGAGCTGGAAGGGACCTGGGATCCTCTAGTACAACCTGCTTTTATTTTATACATGAGGAAACGGAAGCCCCCAAAACTATGGTGACATGTTCAGGATCACATATCTAAGTTAGTGGTAAAGCCAAGGACAAGAAATTAGGACTCTTTTTACTCCCCCTACTGCCCCAATCTATCACACTGCCTCTCAAAATGTACTAAGGATCCACTGATAAACAGAAGAAATTAAAGATAAATGGGGAGTCAGAAAGAAAACAACTTATGTTCTTGAAAAATTTGTAACATTAAAACCATCTGGGATATTAGCTTGGAACAGAAACAACTGAACGTTATCAAGCATTAAATTCTTACCAGCAAACAAGAGTGTAAAGACTACTACAAGCTGATAGAATGCATGACCCAAAATATTCTTCATCATTGTGCGTGAGATGAGAGGCTTATTTCTACCATAAGGTTTACGAAGCAGGAGAGACTCAGTGGGGGGTTCAGTTGCCAGAGCCAGGGAAGCGAGCGTATCCATTATGAGATTTACCCACAGCATCTGCACAGCCTTAAGCGGTGAATCCTAGAAAAGACAGGTTTCTTAATAGACGTTTACAACTATTCAGGGACTCCGCAATTCTCAGGAAGCCGTTTCTATTTAAAAACTTAACAGAACAGGATTACATTTTTATATTAATTAACCTAAAGTACTAAGCTTCAACTTATTTAAATATTTAAGTACTTTAAAAAGGCAGGTTATACACATCTTTGCTCCAAAATAAACAAGTTTTAATGAATAAATTGTCAACCTACTTGAGTAATACAGGCGCCCGTGAAAGCAACAATCACTGCTACTACATTAACAGTAAGCTGGAACTGAAGGAATTTTGAGATGCTATCATAGACATTTCGTCCCCACATAACTGCTTTAACAATGCTTGTAAAGTTGTCGTCTGTGAGAATAATATCAGAGGCTTCTTTAGCTACGTCAGTTCCAGCGATACCCTATTAAAGAAAATTTCTGTGAATTAGACTGAATGTTTAAAATATAACCTTTAAATATTTGAAAGGATAGTATATATTTTATAAACAAAAATTTACCATTATACTTAATAATTATTGACTTAAATTTACCGTAAAAGGGGGTAATATAGTCTAAGATATTGTACTATCTCTCAGACATTCTATCTCAGCAGAAATTGAACATAATGAGCGAGGCATTGACAATAATGTTCAAATTGAGTTTAAAAAAACAAAAAGAGGAATGGACACAGGCACGACCCAAGTTCCTCCCAAAAGTCACACTAAAAGATTTTTTTATTTTAATTAAAAAATAAAAACTCACAAAGACAAAAAGTTAGTGGGAAAAGAGACATTGCAAAAACATCTTAAGAGGCTGGAAAGCAGATAACCAAGTAGGAAGAAACTCAGCAGACCCCAGAAAGCTGAATCCTAAATCAACAGTAGGAGAGCAGAGTAGCAGCCTTTCTGCACTACAGGACTCTCTCTCCTATGTAAGGCTCAGGACTCGGCAGCACCAGGCAGCACTGGAGGTAGGGGTGAAGGCGTGAATAAGAACAGGAGGATTCTTTTTTTTTTAAACATCTTTATTGGAGTATAATTGCTTCACAATGGTGGGTTAGTTTCTGTTTTACAACAAAGTGAATCAGTTATACGTATACATATGTTCCCATATCTCTTCCCTCTTACGTCTCCCTCCCTCCCACCCTCCCTATCCCACCCCTCTAGGTGGTCACAATGCACCGAGCTGATCTCCCTGTGCTATGCGGCTGCTTCCCACTAGCTATC
>NC_041219.1:23873294-23896602 GCF_002837175.3 Physeter macrocephalus
GAGTGTTCCCTTTTCTCCACACCTTCTCCAGCATTCATTGTTTCTAGATTTTTGATGATGGCCATTCTGACTGGTGTGAGATGATATCTCATTGTAGTTTTGATTTGCATTTCTCTAATGATTAATGATGTTGAGACTTCTTTCATATGTTTGTTGGCAATCTGTATACCTTCTTTGGAGAAATGTCTATTTAGGTCTTCTGCCCATTTTTGGATTGGGTTGTTTGTTGTTTTGTTATTGAGCTGCATGAGCTGCTTGTAAATTTTGGAGACTAATCCTTTGTCAGTTGCTTCATTTGCAAATATTTTCTACCATTCTGAGGGTTGTCTTTAAATTCAAGGTACCCTAAGGAAGTGAAATGGCCAAGCCAGATCACTTTACTGGGAAGCTTCTGGTCGATAAATCCCACTTAGAGGCCTAAGGCTTTCCAGCTTTTCGGCTTTCTACTGGTAAAATATGCAGAGACAACCAAGAATCACTTTGACATCTGAAGAAAGCACTAACCTGAAAGACAAGAGACTAAACCAAAAGGCATATGGAGACACAAACACTACACAGAGATAAAAGCTGATTTTTATTAAAAAAATCAAATCCTTAGAAAGGCAAAAGGTCAGCAATGAAACAAGAACAAGAACTCAGAGGTCCAAAAACAACTCTTGGAAATTAAATATATGATCACAGAAATGAAAAAAACAACAGAAGTTAAGGAAATATTCCTGCAAGATGACAAAGGTATGGTAGAAAGGAAAAAAGAGACAAGATAATAAGGTAAGTCCAAGAGGTTCAAAAATCAGAGGGGACTATTCCACAAAGAAGAGACACTGGAGAAGACATAAGACAAGTATTAGAAAATTTCACAAAACTAAAGAAAACCAGTTTTCATAGTAAAAAGTTGCCCTAAGACAAACCATCACAACATTTCAGAGGACTGAGAACAAAGGAAAGACTTATATACCTCCAAAAAGTGTGTGTGGTGGGGGGCGGAGAAGGAGGTTCAAAATTCAAAATGGTATGTAATAACAATGGAGGTACAAATTCAAAATTCTGAGTGAAAATTATTGTCAACCTAGATTTTTATACCAAGTCAGACTAAGTATCAAGGAGGATTCTTTGAGGAGAGAATAGAGATTTCAGTCATAAAAGTTATGAAAATGTTTAACTCTCATGAACCCTTTTTCTCAGGGATCTACTGGAGGAGAGGGCTTTACTACATGAGAGAGTAAACCAAAAAAGACACTGACATCAAATTCAGGAAATTCAAAATCCAACATAAGAGAGAGGAAAAGGAAATTCTTAGGTATGGAGAAAGAAGAGACAGCTGTATAGCAGGCTTAGCAAACAGTCCAGATTGAAGCACACCAGAAGATCTGGGAGAGGTATCTCTAAGAAGGCAAAACTGGTAAAAATTCCTGATGTCTCTGACGTAATGAAAGAAGAATCTGGTGATGAATTAGTATTAAGTACATAAAAAACTAAGAAAATAAATAGATAAATAATTTAAAGATTAAAAAGTGAATTGAAAAAGAAAATGTATAGGGAATACAAAAAGTTGTGCAAGGAAGTAAAAGTAATTATAACAGACCACATGGCTCAGCTTGGAACAGCATTTCTAATCACAATAAGTACATATATTGACTGACCTCTAACTCTGATGGAAGAATAACAGGATAGGTAGTGTGCGTGAATGCATACAGGTGTCTGTGTGTGTGTGCCTGTGAAAGTGCTAAATCCTTATCTTCCTTAATGAAGAGTCATTAACAAATGCTTTATATTAAAAAAATTAAAAAAACTATGAATTGGGAGATTGGGATTGACATATATACACTATTGATACTATATATAAAATAGATAACTAGTGAGAACCTACTGTATAGCACAGGGAACTCTACTCAGTGCTCTGTGGTGACCTAAATGGTAAGGAAATCCAAAAAAGAGGGGGTATTGTACAGTGGAAACTAACACAACATTGTAAAGCAACTATACTCCAATAAAAATTAATTTAAAAATATAAAAAAATTTTAAAACCCTTGTAATCATGCCATTTAGATATATGGAGGCAAACAACTACGGAAAACAAACAGCAAAAATAGTTGATTTCCTTTAGTCAAAAAATTAGCTGGAAGAAATGATATGTGGTAGGGGACATAGTTATTAAGTCTTACAGAACTGTTTGACTTCTTAAATGCTATGCAATATTGTTTTGATAAACACAAAGTCCAAAACAAGCTTTTCTCAAACTACTCCATGAAGGAGCAATCTTAATTTAAAATTTTAGTCTCTAACTCCTAATCTGTATACTTTACTTTTATTTTTTCCTTTTTTCGGCTGCACTGCGCCGCTTGCGGCATCTTAGTTCCCCCACCAGGGACTGAACCTGAGCCCTCCGCAGTGAAAGCATGGGGTCCTAACCACTGGACCGCCAGGGAACACCAGGGAACACCAGGGAATTCCCTGTATATTTTTTTAATGTGCAACATATTTAACACATCTAAACCCAACAGGTTTCCTTGCCTCTAATCATCCTCCATCTTTTGCAAATGCAAATCTCACACTCCCTTGTTCAAAATCTTTCAAAATTTGAAAAGCTACTTTAAGATGTTAATTGTGTCCAAATAAAAACTAGTTTCATAGTGAAACAAGTTTGGGAAACTCTCCATCAAAAAACGTTAAAACAGCTTTTTATAAGCTTCTTAGAGCTGTATGCTAGCATGCATTGTGAGTCTCCAAATTTGTTTTACTTCATCAGAAGTCTGCTTGGGAAGTGCTGATCTACAGGATACAAGAACAAATTCCTCATCTTCATATTCAAGGCCCTTCTGATCGTCACATTCCAGTACCCACCAACACCACACCCTCTTCTAGTGAAGTTAAACTTCTTGTAATTCTCCGAGGGTCTCTTAGCAGTACTTTTCTCCCTCTCTCCATTCAAATGGCACCTCTTTCAGAAAACTTTCCCCAGTCTCTACAGGCAGAGTCAAGGACTTCCTCCTTGAGGCACTCCCTGTGCAGTGTTTAGTTCTTCACTGGCTGCCACCATGCTTCAATGATTTACTTCCTTGTGTGCTGAACCTTTAGGAGGCAGCAACTACTCACCTGTAATGTTTCTGGACCAGAATATTGAAAACAGCTTCTTAATGTTTGGAGGAGAAACAAATTATTATTAACCCAAAGTCTAAAAACACTTTAAATTAAATGAAGATATTTTAATTACCTTAGGGAAGATTTTACTACCACAGATGCATATTTGGTTACAGAAATACATCATGGCATTCAGTCTATGATGACAGAAATATCTGTACATGTGTGGTTAACTGAATTTTGGTAAGAATAATGCAATATAATTTTAAAAATAATGTAATCATATTTTAAACACAGCATGGAAGCTTGCTATCTAAAGGAATTCTGAAAGGAGTGGCTAAACAGGGGAAAATGCCAGGCCTCTTTGCAATGTACTCACATTAGAGTCCTTTTAATTTACTGTTGTAAATTTTATCTTAATGTTGAATTTACTACATGTAAGTGTGTATGTGTGTATACATACACACACACACACCTATATATATAAAGAGACAGAGAAAACAATGTTTTAAAATGCTATTTCTGCCTGAAAAATAAGAGACAGGTTTAAAAAGAACTAATCAATAGCAATTTCTTGGGCTTCCCTAGTGGCGCAGTGGTTTAGAATCCGCCTGCCAATGCAGGGGACACGGGTTCGAGCCCCGGTCCGGGAAGATCCCACATGCTGCGGAGCAACTAAGCCCGTGCGCCACAACTACTGAGCTCGTGAGCCGCAACTACTGAAGCCCACGCGCCTAGAGGCTGTGCTCCGCAACAAGAGAAGCCACCGCAGTGAGAAGCACGCACACCACGTCAAAGAGTAACCCCCGGCTCGCTGCAACTAGAGAAAGCCCGTGCACAGCAACAAAGACCCAACACAGACAAAAATAAATAAAATAAAATAATAAATTTTTAAAAAAAGAGACACTTCATCACACACACACACACAAAAGCAATTTCTTGTGGGTATCTAATAAAAGCCCAAGACAAATAATTTTGTCTTTCAGTTTTAAAATATGAAATTGAAGAACTGAACAAATATACAAAGTAAATTCAAGCTTGAGCAAGAGTGCTTTCAAGTCCAAGCCACTATGCACTTATTTTTTCTCTGTGCATTTAAAATAAACTTAGATATTTTTTTGACATGCTACCTTTAAAAAAAAAAAAAGTGGTAAAATGCACCTAAAACTTTCAAGGCTTAAAAATCAAAGAGAGCAGCTGCTATACTGTGCTTTTGTTTGAATTACTATATTTACCTGCATTTACTTAAAGCCCTTAGTATCTGCTTTAAATACCTAAGTTTTAGGAAGAAAGTTTTTGTTTTTGTTTTTGTTTTTTTAATATTAAAATGCATTGTATATAAATACCTTCCTGGTCAGCTGTCCAGATGAAAGTAGAAGTAAGAATCCTGCCAAATGCTCAAGAGCAGCAATGAGTGATCCCGTGTTTCTAAAATGAATGATCCTGTTTTGCTTACAGCCCAAGGAAAAGCCCTTAAATATTCCTTATCCCTTCAGCTTCTTCTCCCAGATCTTCAGAAGTTCATACCAATGCACTGGTTACCATAATAAATTCGGGATAGGGCAGGGTGGGAATCTTTGGGTTCACAGCTATTGGTTGAGGGTACTTTACCCATATCATTTCCTTCTTCCATCTCCCTCACTCCTGTTAAAAGGCAGCTACCATGTTGGTGGTTCTGCTAAACCCCTATTTTAGCAGCAAAATACCAGGGGGACAAATTATGCAAATAAACATCGGTACACATAAATATTCTCCTTCCTGAAACACTTGGGGGCACACTGTGTTTCAGAATTCAAAGTCTCTCATGCTTTAGAAAGATAATGAGGCACATACCTTCTATCACAAATTCTCCCAGATAGGGTTAGCATCCCATAAAAACACATTAATATCTCTACAATGACTATGAATGTTCATATTAAGTGGGACAAATAACATCCTCATATCATTCAGAATATTTTTTTGCAATCAAATGATTCTGCTGCAAATTTAGGAAAAAAAAATTCAGTTTTCAGATTTTTGGATTTGAGAATTGTGATTATGAACCTGTATTTTCCAAAAATGAAATAAATCAAATTAAAATTAAATAAAATACTTAAATTTTCTATGGCACTGAAAGTACAAAGATTCATTCCAACACTGAAAAATTAGAAGGACTGGATTCAAAGATATAAGAATCTAATTTCAATCATTAAACATTTATGTAGCATATGTATTTTATGATACCTATTTTATAGTAAACACTTCATCAGTATTATGGCTACAGTATAAAGAAAATAATAATGAAATGCTAAAATTTCCTAGCACTTTTAATAATCAAATATAAATTGAGAACTTGGGTGGGGTACAGTACATCTTTTTTTCAATCAAAAAAGATTAAAAAAATAAAAGATTACATCTATTATACATGAAATCATTATTATTAAAAGTTACTCTTAAGACATTTTCAGCTGAGTGGAAGATTCTTAATCATATTCTTAATTTAAATACATATAACTGTTCTAAGCCTGTCTCCTATTTAAGAGGACTGCTGTAAGGTTTAGATGAGATGACAGACATTTAAATATTTTACAGAGTACAAGGTAAATGTATGATATTATTATAACTGTTCAAAAGAAGTCACGTCATCTTCCAGCATCAAATAAAAGTATTATATAAACTAATTAGACTTATAAACCAATTTAGGCTTACATATTATCCCTCAAGCTACTCTTGAGGGACAGTGTTTAAAATCAACAGTAATTTAGTAACAAACAAACAAACCAAACAAACAGAAAACCCAGCCAGTAAATTACATCTAAATATTTGAATTAGGTTAAGTTCCTACCATTGCAAATCCAACATCAGCTTTCTTTAATGCTGGGCCATCATTTGTACCATCACCAGTTACAGCTACAACCTGGCGTTGTTCTGAGACAGTGCTGTCAATTATACCTGAAATAAAAGTAAGTATTTATGCCGTAAAAACAATCTGTTTAATTAATAAAGTGATTCTGCAGAATATGCTAGCTAGCCAATATTACAGACTCAAAGTTAAAAATAAATAATTAAACACAGAGAAATGGAAACTGCTGAGATGTTGGGCAAGGAGCAACTCCAGAAATTGTTGTATTAGGAGTTATATCCTGTTTTAATCACTGAAGATAAACACAATTCACCTAAGGTATCAAAAGGAAATGTATTTAGATTTTATTGGAGAAGATGATATCCACGATTCAATCTAATATTCAGTATCTATTACTATTTTAGGAAGCAGAACGCATTTCTCTATTAAGAAATTGCAGAGTAATTGTAAAATCTACTCACCTTTAACCAGTGTATGTTTGTCAGTAGGAGATGACCTTGCAAGCACTCGAAGCTTTGGCCAAATCTTGTCTATCCGCTCTTGCTCAATCTATAAATTTTTGTCAAAGTTAAAACGTGCCCAAGCCTAGTTTTCTAATTCCAAGTTAGAGACCTAGCATTTGTATCAGTGGTTCTCAAAGTGTGGTGGACAGACCAGCGGCATCGCCAACTCCTGAGAACTTGTTAGAAATAGAAATTGCTGAGCGAGACCCAAGGCCTATCTTATAAGACACTCTGAGGTGGGGCCTAGTAATCAGCGTTTAAAAAAGCTCTCTAGTCACTAACGCAGAACTGCTGTTATATATATCATTACAAGATCAAATTCTAACCATCTCCCCACTGCCTATGAAAATGGAAACTCCTCAGCATAAGTAGTGCAGGGTTTGGGGTCCCCTAAAATATGTTCCATAGCAACCTTTCCAAACTCATCTCCCATTACTCGTTTACACATATTGTACTTCTTGGGGCCAGACTGAAAAAATGAAGCGCTCACTCCCTTTAGGGCAAATTTCTTTATCACCTGTCCCCTTTATTTCCTAAAATGCTACTGTTTTGCTTCTCGGGGTGAGGGCTGCACTGATCCAGGTGCGATGCCTAACACGTAGTGCATATTCAAGATGTCCAATGAAATTGCTAATATACTAAAAATATATCAACTTAAAAAACAAAAAACGCTTACCTCTCCTTTTTCATTTCGTATTCTTCTGTTGAAATCTTTACCTTCTAGGCATAGGAAATCTTCCCCAGGATGTAAAATACCACATTTGGTAGCAATAGCCCGAGCAGTATTAATATTATCACCAGTGACCATCCTCACAGTAATTCCAGCCCTCTGACATTTCTTTATGGCATCTGGCACCTGGTTAATGTGGAAAAAAATTCACATGATGAAAGAAAATTAGTATTTCCAGGGTGGGGAAAAATCCCACTGAACAAATATACATCGCCTCATGGTCCCACAAATGACAACTTTAATTACATCTCAAGATATTATTTATTGAAGTAGTCCCAACAATCTCTTCTTTCCCCCTCCACTGCCACAGTCCTAGTTCAGGCTTCACTTTCAGTTATCATCTGACTTAATTTGCTTACATTATTTATTTGCCAAAGGCTTTTTAAAGTACCTTTTCCCCCTAGCAACCATTAGGCAATTCTTTCCTGGTTGGCTTTCCACCGTTCTGGTTTTACTGCCCAGACCACATCAGAGTAAAATGTTGCTGTTCTTTGGGGTTAAGGGAGCCTCACTTGTTTCTCCCCATTCTTATCTTTTAAGGGTTCTCTTACCTATTCTGGAACCTCCAACTACTAGCTACATGCTAATAACTTTCAGACCTACATATTTTTCCCAGCTCATTGTGAGAGCTAGATTCCTAGTTCCATCAGAAAAGTAGACATCAGAATTTGAAAACCATGTTTTTCTACCTAAGAGAAACCTAAAGATTATCTGATATCTTCAATCTCCTTACCCTGTACATCCTTAAGGGCCAGTGAGTCCTGCGATTCTACCTCAAACCTTCCCTGTACCTGGTCTCCAATGTTTGTTGCCTGAGCTACTGCAATAGCTTTTTTTAATTGGCGTCCCTGTGTTTATGTTTGCTTTGCCTTTAAAACATCTGATATACCCGACAATACAGTTTTTTTTAATATACTTTCTCAAAAATATATGATTCCTCAACTGTTATACTATAAACCACAAAGTTCTCAGTATAACAGAGTGTCACACTTGAGCTTCAGAATAGCTAGCTACCTAGTAGATAAAAAACAAGGATTTACTATATAGCACAGGGAACTATATTGAATATCTTGTAATAACCTAGAATGGAAAAGAATAAAAAAAAGAAAAATGTATGTATAACCGAATCACTTTGTTGTATACCTGAAACTAACAGAATATTGTAAATTGACCATACTTCAATTAAAAAAATACAAGATGAACAAATATTGCACTATTGATCACCCTTACACTAAAAAAAAAATTCATTGTTAGGTGAAATGCAAATTTAATTGGGCGTCCTGTATTTTACCTGGAAACCCTACTTCTAGATCTAACTACCAGTTCACAGGAAATAGAAGGAATGCAATTGGCAAAATCTATTATAGAATGTAGAATACTCTCTAGGACACATGTCCTTCTACAAATAATTTCCAAAGAAACAAGTGTACTTGCTAATTGAAAGAAAAAAACAATTTGTTCTTTGACAGAGAAATTGCAAGAATGGAAAAGGGAGGAAACCTACAGATCCTTTAGATTAAAAGAGACTTGAGAGTCATGGCAATAAATTTAATGTGTGGATTTTGGATCCTGATTTGAATAAACATTTGTGACACAATTTAGGAAATTTTAAAAATAATGAATATTTAGGAATTATTGTTAAAAGTTTTAAGTATCATGGTTGTGTTTCACAATAGAATTTTTAAAAAAAGAGTAGTTTCCTAGATTTATCTAAATTTTTTTTCTACTATACACAGCTTGATAGACGAATAATCAATGTATTATTTTTGTGCCTCTGCTTCTGTAATTCTCTTTGCCTAGAAAACCCTTTCCTGTTCTTCTCTAACCAGAAAATCCATGTCGATCCTACTAGAACAGAGGTCGCAAATGCAAATACCCACAGGGCCATGCGGGTAACAGAAATGAGGAAAAAACACTGAAAGTGACAAATCCAAGACAATCCTAATAGAAGCGCACTCAGTTCTAGTCTTTTTTTTTTTTTAATCAGTGGAAATGCTGACAGAATCTATAATTTCAAGAGAAAGCAGAAACCCAGATTTGTGTGTACTCTCTCAAACCTGATGTTTTAAACACACACACACACACACAGTCCACAGATAACTTGATTGAAGGCTAACTTTGGCCTATAAGCTGTTTGTGACTTCTATTGTAAACAGTGTAAATGTAACATCTCTGGGAGCTTTCATGGCCTACCTAGACAGAAATGTGCTTTCATATTATACATCCCTCTATTGTTTAAAAAAATCAATATTTGATTTTGAAAAGACTGGTCTGCTGTATAAATGTATTTCTCACTTCTCATCTGAGATAGAAAGTAACCCAGATTTGTCCATCTTAGTACTCACTGGGTGGTACCCTGAGATCATTTGGAATAGGAAGCAATGAATAAGAGGCAGAAACCGGTCTTGGTTAAAGCTATGTGGCAAATAATATTTAAGAAAGTAAACTAAATTTATTAATAGTCCACTAACCACCAAATACTTCCACTTAAAACTTACAAACTACCTCCACTTTTACAGATAAACTGAAGAGAAGCCAAGCACCTTGTTTAACTATCTATGCATATGCAATAAAGCTGGATTTATTCTAGATATCTAATTAATCAAGATTCTCTACATCAGAACTGTACAATCCAGAAGATCCACTCGGGAAAGCTACGTCCTATTAGATTGTCTCATTTTAGTATGAAAGCACTCATCTCATTTTGTGATACTGAAGAAATTAATTGCCACTTACATGTTTAAAAAAAGATAAAACTGTCCATCAACCTCAGTGCTAAGAACACAAAATGAGCAATACATTTTCCAAACACAAAAGTTGAAAACATCCTGACTTAATATTATATTTAGATAAGATTTAAGCCATAAATCAATGTGTAAAACTTCGAACGGTTTTCCTTTGACCAAAGGTTGGCAAACATGATCCACCTGGATGTTTCGTAAGCATCTGAAACTCCAGAACCCCAAACTTGATCTCTAAATAGGCAGCTCCGCCTGACTCTCTTATTACATTGGTAATACCATCTACCAGCCACTCAGTTATGCAAGTTGGAGACTGATTCCCCACTCCTCCAGAAGAGATCTAATTGTAGAGATATCTCAGTCCTAAGCTTACTGCTCTAGCTACACACTTTCCTCAAGAGATCTCCTTTAGCCTCATATGTGAATTCTCCAGCCTACTTCACTTTCAGGCTTCTAGGTTCAAGTGCCTGCTTGACATATAATTGGATGTTTCAGAGATCTCAACAATGTCAAAAAGAGTATATCCAAACCCAACATATTCATTCCTATTGGTTCTACCTCTATTTACTTTAAAGTCATACCTTTCTTTCCATCTTCCCTGCCACAACTATAGTTCTAAGCCATGGTCTTCTCTTGCCTGGGATCACTGCAATAATCTCATTGGGTTCCCTGCTTCTACTCCTCTTTTTCATTTCTCACATAGTACCCCAAATACTATTTTAACAACCTGAATCATGTCACTTCCCAGCCTGAATTTCTTCAACGACTTCCCACTGAATTTCAGAATAAAATTCAGAGCCCTTATTGCCTAGTAAGGCCAAAGATAATCTTCGTCTGCCCTTTCTTGTCCAAACTTACAGCCACACTGGCCTCCTTTCCACCTTTGAAAATCTAAATACTTTCTCGCCTCAAGGGTCCTGTATTTTTTGTGCCATTTTTCTGGAATACTGTTCTTGCAGCTATTTACATGGCTGGCTCACTTTTAGCCATCAGACCTCAGCTCAAATGTTACATCTTCAGATATCCTTAAGGTGGTCTCTGTTATCTTTATTTTATCACCCTGTGCATATCCTTTATAGCCCTTATCACACTTGTAATAGTCATATCTGATGCTCCCCTGCTACCCCACGCCAATTAGAATATAAGGCCTATGAGGGCAGGGGCCAAGTCTTATTCCTCACAGGATGTGTCTTCACTTGGCATACTGCCTATGTACCTATCACTTTATCTGTTGTGTTACCTCTCTAGAGTGTAAGTTTCATAATTGTTTTGTTTAGTGCAGTATTTCCAGTTCCTAGAAGAGTGCCTGGCACTACACACTGGATGTTGAATCAATTAGTTGATGACAGCCACTGAACAAAAGCTGTTTTTGCCTTTGTGCTTTTATTCATGTTGCTTCTTTGCTCACAATGTGCTTACCGCTCACTCTCTCTCTTGGTCTAGCCAATACCTGTTCATCCTTTGAGACTCAAATCAGGTAATTAACCTCTAGGAAGTCTTACTTGACCTCTCTCATGGTTAACATAACACAGTATGGTCTTTAAGCCCATGTATTTTATACAGAGCTGGGTTTGAACACACTAGCTCTAATGTCTAGAGCTAACCTCTATACATCTCAATTTTTTTTCATCTTTCAAATAAGTAATAATACGTATAACTCAGAGGTGAATATTAAATGAAATAATACATGTAAAGCACTTGGCATAATATGTGGCACACAGTAAGAATGCAATAAAAAGATATAATTACTTTAGAAGATTGGGGGCTCATGTTCTGTGCTCATATAACATGCTCTGCATATGTATCTAACTATGTACTAACATCCTGGTTATAATTATGTGTTTGTCCATCCCTGCCCAGGACAGTGACTTCTTTGAGGCCAGGAACCAGATCTCAAAAATCTTTATGTCTCCAGTATCTTAGCATAGTGGCTGGCACACAGCAGTTGCTCAATAAACTTAAAAAAAAAAAAAAAAAGATTTAAAGAAGAAAAGCAAAGTCTAGAGCTGCGGACTGTCCAATATGGTAGCAAGATGTTTAAATATAAATTGAAAAAAAAATTTTTTAAATTCAGTTTTTCAGTTGCACTAGCTACACCTCAAAATCTCAGGAGTCACATGTGGCTAGTAGCTATGATATGGAACAACACGGAACAATTCTATGGTTGCAGAAAGTCCTATTGGACAGTGCTGGACTACAGACCATGAAAACAAATAACTTAATGGCATTTACTATGTAATTTAATATAAATATCAATTGAAAAAACCTACCTAGTTCAAGGCACTGGTTATGCTATAAACACACAGGATCCCAAAGAGAAGTTATCTAATTAAAAACCATAAACAGGTAGCACATGCATCACAAGCACTATTATTTCACTTATCTTGGATTCACATAGGAGAGAAATAAAATCACAAACACTAAGAAGTTTACTAGAAAACTCATTACAGTTAGCGCCTTCTGCACATGCAGAACACAGAATGTTTCACCACCTCAGGTCTCACAGGGTCTTCAATCCCCACAACAGCAATGCACGTAAGGCCGGTGACAATATCATTTTCATTATCCCATTCTGGTTCTGGTTCTCCTGCTGGGAAATCTCTGAATGCAAGACATATGGTTCTCAAGCCTTCTGATGCCATCGGTTCAATCACAGTTTTTACAATATCATCACGGTCCCTTGGTCTGAATACTTTTGCCTCACCATTAGCACTCAAGATTTTGAAACACCTATAAGGAAACGTTGAATCCAAACATCAATAATTAACAAAAATAATGGTTAATGCCATTTAAGTGAACTGGAAGGACTAGACTCATGGAATCTGATTATCTGGAATTCAGAGAATCACATATGTTGTGTTTTTACAGACTTAAATCATATTCACTTCTCACCCTCCCCTTTACAAAATACGTTCTCTTTTTATGGTTCTCACTTGACCATTCTCCATTCAAGTTACTTTAGACACTTCTCTTTTGGAAATGCAGGGCTTCTAAATTTTCACAAAAAACCCCAGTGGCAGAGAAGAATAAACTATATGCCTGTCCATTTTGGTACAGAATTAGACATTAACTTTAATTAACACAAAATTTCCAGATATTTCCTTCTTTTAAAGTAAAAAACAATGTTCAGTCAACCCTTACCTGAGATGCTGTTTCATCACCTATATTGTTTTAACCATGAAAGAAAAAAAATAACTTACTGTTAAAATAAGCACTCTACTAGAATGAGAGAGATAATGCCAAAATAGTTTTAGTTTCAGTGAAACTAACTACAACTCTTTAACTGTGTAGTAAATAAAAGTTACACTGTATACTTCCCTATTTAAAGTTTATTTTTTCACATTGCCTCTTTATGTTCCTCTCCCTTGGTGATGCCACTGCCTCCTGCTTCTAGGCAGGTGATTCCCAAATCTCCATCTTCTGTTTTGATCGTTTTCCAAAGCTTTCCACTCTGACAGTCTACTCAGATGTTGTACCGTACCTTAAATTTACTGCATGCAAGACTAAAGGCTGTCTCCTCACTGCCCATTGAACAGACATCAACATTACTCCCAATAATTTCAATGTTAAGTCTAAACTCTCACCTGAATACTTCCTTTCTCCTCCTCATCTACATAGTATTAACTCCTAAGTCCTATGTATTTTGTCCTCTGAACAGTCTTCCGAATGTTCCCTCTCCTTTCTATTCCCCCTGCTACTCTACTGCCTTCTTCTGGCTCTTACTTCAAGCCAGAGCTACCGTAATAGGCTTTTAAATGATATCGGTCTCCAGTCCATCCTTTCCCCTGCCCCAACCCACCTTATTCCCTGATGCAAGAATTATCTTCAGTCCCACAGCTATGCTCATTCTGCTACCTGATGAAAAAAATTCTTCAGCTGCATTATCTGGCCTACTTAACTGTTTTAACTGCTCAGGCTAACATTTAGGAGACTCCATAACAAAAGTAAATCTCACTGTGGAAAGCGTTATTGTATACTTAGTAACACTCCATGCTGGATGTTTCACATGTATTATTTTATTTCAGTGTCTTACAATTGGTGGTCATCATCCTCTTTTTCAGTGAAGGAAAATGGAAGCCAAAGGAAGAATCTTCTCAGCATCCCAAAACTACTTAGTTGCAGAAGAGCCAAAGCCTGATGTGGTTTTGACTGAAAAATCTCCCCCAGACCATCTACCTGCTTCCCAGCAAGCCACGGATGCAAGGTTTCTAACATTTCACAGAAATCAGATAACCAAGCATATGTAAAGGGAAGAAAGATGTCCTGTGGGCCACAAAAGCCCATCACCACGCAGCTGAGCTGTCGGACTATTAGCTATTACCCCAATATGGTCTGCATATTCCCATTTCCTTCCCTCCAGTGTGGCTTCCTTCAACTTGATCTTACTTCATAGTGAAACCTATCTTAAATGCTACACCCTTCATAGTATGACCTCTCATCTTAAAACTTTGTGTACATCTGTCATATTCTGCATTTTCATTTATATGTATTTTCTCTTAAACCTGTTAGATTATAATCTGACAAGTGTTCATTAAGATAACACTGGATTATAATCCTCATATAAGCTAATTAAAATTGGAAATATTTTAAATATTACAATTTCAAGTGAGTTCTAATTTTCCCAAAATGCTCTTAATTAAAAAAAAAAAGAGTCTGTCATACAGAGTGAAGGAAGTCAGAAAGAGAAAAACAAATACCGTATGCTAACACATATATATGGAATCTAAGAAGAAAAAAAAAAAAGGTCATGAAGAACCTAGGGGTGAGACGGGAATGGAGACGCAGACCTACTAAAGAATGGACTCGAGGATGTGGGGAGGGGGAAGGGTAGGCTGTGACAAAGTGAGAGAGTGGCATGGACATATATACACTACCAAATGTAGAATAGATAGCTAGTGGGAAGCAGCCGCATAGCACAGGGAGATCAGCTTGGTGCTTTGTGACCACCTAGAGGGGTGGGATACAGAGGGTGGGAGGGAGGGCGACGCAAGAGGGAAGAGATATGGGAACACGTGTACATGTATAACTGATTCACTTTGTTATAAAGCAGAAACTAACACACCATTGTAAAGCAATCATACTCCAATAAAGATGTTAAAAAAAAAAGTTTTCTACTTCTCTACTGGAATTAAAAAAAAATCAAAATAATTTCAACACCTGTAATAACAAAAAAGCATTAGGGAAATTATACATAAACATATAATGTCAAAATTGAGGCGACTGGTGTCCATAAGGACAGTACAAAAGAAAAGATTACCATTCAAAATGACAGCAGATATTTAAATACGACGCTGCAGCAGCATAAATATGATAAAACCTCACTCTGATATAAAAGGATTCTCAAGATCTAGTTTTAATGCTTTGCTGTTCTAAATACTAATATATAATTCATTCATCACTATCTACAATGCAGTGTTGAAGACATAAACGGCAGTTTTTCTTCCCAGAGGCTTTTATTTTTCATGATCTTACATAACAATGGAGTCAACATGTTTAAGAATAAATATCAAAGTTCACTTCATTAACCCTAGCAGATTGAATGTAATGGGCTTATTTTCCCTGTAGCAAAATATTAAGAAATAAAAGAAGCTGGAGTATGAAAATGACAGAATACCCTGGGCAAAAGAGCGATACCATTAAAATATACTGAAAAACTCCAAGGTCCTAGCAAATGCCTGATATTCACAAAAAGAAAATAGCAACAATATTAACATAGTAGATATTCCATAAAGCAACTATAGTTAGCAAATTATTCATCTAAGCATTTTACTCTTACTTTTTCAGAATTATCTCAGATGCACCCTTGCTGAATATTCGATAACTTCCATCTGAATTTTTCAGGACAGTACTCATGGACTTTCTAACAGAATTGAAGGTGTAGACTTTGTACAGTGCTTCTTCTGGTATTTCATTTCTAACATCCTGATAATCCCGTTTTAAATCCAAAAGAAGTCCCAACAAGGCACATTCAGTTTTATTACCAACATGACGGGGTAATCCACCCTCTTTCTCTGGTGGCTATAAGAAAAAAAGGTTTAGAAGCTAGCATCATCTTGATTCTCTACGACAGTTTAATTTATAATGTAAAACAGAACGAGACATTCTAAAACAAAATTATACAGAATTACATAGAAGACTTCTATTAGTTTTAGCATTTCAAAGAGGGACATAGAAAAAGTAAGGTAGAAAGAAGCTCTGGAGCAAAGATGACATGGATTCCAATCTCAGCCCTGCCAGTTACTAGCTATGTGAACTTTTGGCAAATTACCCAACTGCTGTGGTCCTTGGCTTCAGCATCTGGAAAATAGGAGCTCTTATGACCCAAGAATTAAATAAGACATGTAACTTTTAAAGTTGGTTCCTGACACATATGGGACTTAAGAAATTTTAATTCCTTTCCTTTTCTCTTGTTTTCACTGAATGTTTACATTAAATAATTCAAAACTAAATCTACTTTACCAATTTTTATGGCTTAAAATAAAAGTATAAGCATTAAAATGAAGCACTGTTGACTTAAATATATATAAAAACTTTATTTCCTTCACAGTATCTTCCCAAATACCTTCTTATGTAATCACCACAACAGTATTAAGGGCAGATGTAACCATCTTTACTTAACAATTGAAGAAAGCAGAAACTAACACACCAGTGTAAAGCAATTATACTCCAATAAAGATGTTAAAAAAAAAAACCAAAAAACAATTGAAGAAAGTAAAGCTCAGACTTTCAGCTAAGGCAAAGCTAGATCTAGACTCAAGATCTCATAACTTTCCAGTCCAATAATCCAATTCATGAAATACTAATTTTGTTTATGGTCTTCACCCACAAATCACTAGAACACATATCAGCCAATTTCATGCTTCATGTTTGTTACAAATAAGACTTTTAAAACTTGCAAAGTTAAAAATATTTTATTCTAAGGTAGTAGAATTCTAGAATTACTTTATTCAGTTAGTCCCAAAAGGTTTAAGGATCACCTTATAGGTAGGATCTACTGAGAAACCAAACAGCGCATATAGCAAGCATATATAAAACATATTAAGCTGAAATCTAGTCTCAAAATCTTCTCTAGTAAATTGAGTTAACTTTCTATAGCAAGATAGACTAGTCTTTCACAAAATGAGCAAAGTAAAAATTTAAAATTAAGGACTTATTCTGGTTGTTAGGCTCAAGAGTTTCTAAACGCAGGAAATTCAAAACACAGGAGAAGAAAAATACAAATAGAATGTATATGTTGATCAACAGATCTTACTAGTAACACAAATTGTATCAAAAGAAAATTAAATACAGTATATGGATATATGCCTTTTAAAAACTTAACACAATTTATTTCTTCAATTTATAAATAGTAATGATAGAGCTTAAAAGCTACATACAGTCAAATCATCACAAATTGAAAAATTAATTTTCATATATAAATTAATTATTAAAGAAAGCTTACCAATATTTTTGATGTATAAGCACAATTCACAGAAATTCCTGTTACAAGGTAGGACAAAATATTTGGTGGAATAGCTTCTGGTTCAGGAATCTTTTTATAATGTTTTTCATTTATGTAAGCTTGAACAACTGTCATTCTGTTCATTGTCAATGTTCCTGTTTTATCTGAACAAATAGCTGTAGCATTTCCCATGGTTTCACAAGCATCCAGATGCCTCACTAAATTATTATCTTTCATCATTTTCTACAGTGACCAAAAAAAGTAGTTAAGCTACATATAAAACCAATGACCTCATTATATTAAAATGATTATAAACTGCTTTAAAATCAGAACTAAAACTCCCAACTTTACATGGATACACAGTATAAAGCACCGATTTAATACCGGAAGAATTTAGTATATTTGACCTATTCAAATAAGCTAAATAGAGTACTAGCTTTCAGTGGTTTTAATCATTTCCCCACTACATAACATAATCTAGTAAGTGAATACAGATACCTGCACCCATATGCAAATCATGTTGACTATATGCCTCCAACACTTCTGTGAAGTGTCCTCAAATTACAAGAGCTATAGTAATTTGTACTCTAAGTACAGAGGTACTTACAGCCATGTAAGAGTATATAACATGTAAGGATTAAGTCTCCTTATTAAGTGGAAAACAAAAGATTCTAGAATCAGTCACCAAGGAAAAAGTAGCTTATCAGTTAAATATAGAGTTTGTGGGCATGTAGCTGCTTGATTTTTTTTTTTTTTTTTGAGTCTGATAGATTGAGGTAACATAACAAAACCAGAAAGGATCATTTTTATCTTTTCCATATGTTGGTACACTTGGTCTTCTCATCCTCAGGATCATCCCTTCCTCTTATTTACAAGAAAAAGATAGTTTCTAAAAAAAACAAGAGCTTCACTGTAGCTCCAAAAAGCATTTAGGTTAAAATGCTTGATAATTGATTCTTAAAACATACCTGGAATGGGTTAAAACCTGTAAAGAGTTATTTTACAAAGTATGTTCCGTGACTACTAATATGCAAGATACTGCAAGAAACTGATTCCTTGAAGAAATAAATATGGGGAAGGAAGATTACTGTGATTTACATTAATACGAACATTAAAAGAAAGAAGTTCTGCAGTAAAGAAAATGTGTTCAGTTTTGCCAAACACTAACAGAGGAGCCATAAGGACCACACCTCAATGAAAAGAAAAGTGACTGGTAACATTTGGGCTAAAATAAATATTTAATAAAAACTTAAAGAAAAATGCTCTTTTTATTTTCTATGAAAGGACTGCAAATCAATCCTGCCTATAACTTTTTGATCAATTGAAAAATTAATATCATTAAAGACTATTCAAAGTGAACTAATGACAGTATTGATAAAATGACTGATTTTACCCATGTGTCTAAAACTTATATGTTTACCCCAATTATTTCTAATTATTTTAAAACATCAAGTAGATGATTACACTGTATTTCATTTTTACTTTGACACATTTACCATTTTACTTTTGAAACAAAAGATGTGAAATGCCTAAAAATGAACTCAAACAGTAAGCAAAAAATATTCTTATCATGACACATCTGTTGAAAATTCTTGGGAACACTGAAGATAAGAGTGCTGGAGCAGAAACTATGACCAATTACTTTGTATTGCTCTCTGTCAGCAATACTACTTAAGGAGAAATATTAATTAATATTAGAAAATTGATAAGAGCAGCATTCTTTCATCAGGTATAATTTTACATGTGAAGCCACCTTTTCCATGTAAGATATAAAACTGATTAAAAAGTAGATTAATAATCTTCAAACAGAATATTCCTTTAGGTAACCAGCAGCTAGCAAAGCCAATGAAGCTCATTTTTTCAGCATTCTACTAAGAGAACAAGGAGGAGTTAAGCTACTGTAAATGGAGTGGTCAGAGAAGGTGATATGTGAAGAGACCTGAGTAAAGTTAGAGAGCTGATGATTCAAAGGAAGGAACACAAAGGTCCTGAAGTGAGAACAGGGTTGGGGTATTTGAGAAACAGCAGGAAGGCTGGTGAGGCTGGACCAGAGTGGGAGAGAGAGGTGGGAGATGAACACTAGAGGAAAGCAAAGGCCAGGTGGGATAGGGCCTTGCAGGCCATAGCAAGGAGCCTTGGATTTCATTCTGACAAGAAGCCACTGGAGGGTTTTATAAAAGGAAACAAGATGATCTGAATTATTTTTTAGAAACATGAGTCTACCATGTGAAGGCAGGACCGTGGGGTCATGAGGGTCCAAGTGTGGAAACAAGGAGGCCTTAGACGGTTGGATTCAAGTAAACCTCTCTGCTCTTGTACCACAGGCAAATGACAAACATGCTTACTTCAATGTTACAGATTGGAAACAGGAGGGGACAGGACAACATAACTATCATATGAGGAAAATGAAGCTAGAACTTTCCCCAGCAGAGTTATGCTTAGCTTTGTGTCAAGTCTGCCATCCCAAGAATGTATAGGTCTCGATGCAGAGATCTTCAACTGGGGGGGAGGAGAAGGGAATCGATGACAGTGCTAAAGAAAACAGTGTAAATTTATGGAAATCCCCTAGTTCCAGAACCCAAGAGAAAAGAGCAACCAGTTGTACATTTTCTACACCAGCTGAGACTTTCTTTTCTACTTACCTTGACTGAATAAGCCAGTGAGATAGTGACTGCAAGTGGAAGACCTTCTGGCACTGCTACCACTAAAACCGTAACTCCAATAATGAAGAACTTCACAAAATACTGTATGTAAATCGGTGTGCACTCAGCAAGCCACGGTCTCTTCTGAACCCAGAATGTATCAATTACAAAATATAATACGAGAATGATAACTGTGATGGCAGACATCAACAAACCTACATAAAAAGGAAAATGTAATTATTAAATATTCTAGACACGATTCATTGTCATTTACATATTAGCCACTGGAAGAATTAACTACTTTGTCGATATTTATTTTAATTTCGCTGAGAAACTGTTATATCCTTTTTTGTACTTAACTCATCACTTGACATTATCAGATTTAATTTCTGCTTCCAAGTATGGTCCAGAAACCCAGGAGAAGTGGGAAAAGAGTGTTTATGATTCTTTTCTAGACTTAATTGTATCTTCAGTCTTCTACTAAAGCCAAGACAAAATAATAAGCAATGACAAGGAAATACCAAAAGCTTAATATAAGCTGGTGCTCTACACGTTGGCAAGCTGCTTTCATGACAAAAGGGAAGTTGATAAGAACCTGATCAATGGGGAGACCTGGAATTAAATACCGAACCCCATGTTTTTTATGGAAAAAACCCACAAATTACCAAAATTACTTAATTTTTTTCATCTATCCTTACTGCTTTATTAACTTAGCAAACCAACAGTTAATCATATATTACAAATCATTTACACCTTTCTGTTTTGTGGGATATTTAGCCCCTTATAAATGAGTATTACAAAATAAGGCATGTCCACCTATCTGGGTCTAATAATCCAATTCAATGTCTACTAAAATACCATCACCATCTTAAATCCACCCTTTTCCCCAACACTGTATGTGTCAGTATTACCACTTGGCTACATATTATCAAAAGCAAATATCTGCTATTAGATAATAAGCTTTTTGAGGACAGAAGCAAAAATTAACTTTTTCCAACATAGTCCTAGGAAGTAACAGATGCAATGATTATATGTAATGATGCAATGTAAGTGACTTTAATAGTGTAGTCTGATTTAGCCCACACGTGTTCTTTCATAAAGATGATACTGTTGAAGGGCATGCTATGTTTTTAGCTAAAGCTCTGTTTTATTTCCTCTGAAGAGGAGTTCTGTTAACAGGTGTTTTCTCGTGATGGTTGTAATTTATAACTTCAGCCTCACCAGGATGATCCATTCTAACTCTAACTAATCCATTCAATTTAAGTTAACTATAACGTTTAGAAAAACACACACCTAATTGTTTTTTCATAGTCAGAAAAAAGATAAGAAAATGTGCGGTGAAATTTCTTTTTATTAAAATATAGCTGGGTAATCTTTACGGAGTAAACTCACTGCTAAGCCCTCTCTCTACTGCTCCCAGAAATTCAGAGGGGAGTGCGCGGGCTTGTGAATTGGGCAGCCTTAGGCGCTAATCCTAACCTGACCACTTATTTATTAGCTAGTTGACAGAGGACACTCCCTCTACATAAAATGAGGATAACAGTTCCCAAGCTGCAAAATATTATGAGGATCTACAGTAACTCAAAGGCCTGGTACATTGTAGATAAAACTGAAAATACTTTTAACTCCTCTTCCACTCACAAAGCAATGATTTCCAGTCTTAAGTGTGTCAAAGATGATTTGTAAATAGAAAGGCAGCATATTTTAAAACAAAACATCTTATTTTCTTGTACATATCATACCTGCTTTGCCAATCTGAACAGCCAGCTTTGTTAGTTTCCCTTGTAAAACAGATTTTTCCTTTTTTGGCAAATTTGCTTTCTTTTTGTCTTTTTCATCACCATCTCCACCTTCTTCACTCTTCAAAGGCTGCATTTCCATGGCTGCACCATCCTGGGCTTTTGCTACATTGAAGAACAAATATAACTTCACTACATTTTAAAGGCACACGTAACTGATAACATTTTCAAGCAATTTTGGGGGAAAAAAATCAATTTCTTATAGAAACACAAACACTTAAACACTTAGCTTCCTGTGTATGTCTGTGCCTACCCAGAGAAAATAAGACAATTAGTGACACTAGGTTTTGAAACTCTGTACCAGATTTGAGAATGTTGAGCTAGGAAATAGGGATGAGGCCTAAGAAGAAATACAGGGTCCTGAAAGAGCTAAATACCAAATCATTTTTCTTCCTGTGTGTTGTGTTAGATAATGAGACTCATTCCAAACACCATAAATCCCTCCCATATAAGTTATGACCATAATGTAGAACATTATGTAGGACCACACATATAGAGAAATGCACATACGCTTACAGACTATTAAATAGCTGCAAAAAAATTTACATTTTATTTCTTATGCATTTTTGCTAGCAATCATATTGTAACCAATGATAAAATACTGAAATGCTTAAGTTTAAAGTTATCTACATCTGGACCTTTCTAAGCTTACTACCACAGGTCATAATTAAAGTCTTATTAACATTGTAAAGGCAGCATGAGTCAGGCACTGACAAAAGAGACATTCACCCAAGTAATACAGATTGTTAATTTTCCGTATATAGCCTACTTTTGGATGAATACAGTACACAAGAGATATATTTGTGGATATAATGAGAGCAAGCTAAGTGTACTTTTACCCTCCTGAATTTACCTTTGTTGCGATTCTCAATAGCTCCGTCTTGTTTCTTATCTGTAGGAACAAAATGGGAATTAAAGCTTTCCAAAAGAAATGAATACAGCCATGTTAAATTATGCAAAGGTAGCTCACATTTCTATAACAGAACTGTTACACAATGGGGTGTGTGTGTGTGTGTGTGTGTGTGTGTGTGTACAGATTAGAAAGTATTTGGCCCATAATGACCTTCTGGCTCAATCACTCCCTAGGTCTTAACCATGGGGGGACACTCCAAAATAATTTGGGGCATCTATATTTGGTTGATTTCTCCATAAGACTTTACTCTTTTTTATGCTGCAATACACCCAAATATGGTACAAGAGGTTTTCAAACTAAATACAGATAGAAGCCTAAGAATGTGGAAAAGAGAAGGGCTAGAGGGAGGAAGGAATGTCATAGGAAGACAACAGGCACACAGGAGAACTCTGATGGGAATGAGAACCAAATTGGTATGTATAAAAGATAGGTGACGGGCCTCCCTGGTGGCGCAGTGGTTGAGGGTCCGCCTGCTGATGCAGGGGACATGGGTTCGTGCCCCGGTCCAGGAAGATCCCACATGCCGCAGAGCGGCTGGGCCCGTGAGCCATGGCTGCTGAGCCTGTGTGTCCGGAGCCTGTGCTCCGCAACAGGAGAGGCCACAGCAGTGAGAGGCCTG
>NC_041219.1:23896612-23908007 GCF_002837175.3 Physeter macrocephalus
AAAAAAAAAAAAAAAAAAAAAAAAAAAAAAAAAGGGGGAGGCAAGCAAGTAAAACTAGAATATGAAGGTACAAAATAAGACAGTAAAACTACCAGTTAACGTAATCCCCCAATTCACTTAGATTTGGAGGAAACAGAAAGATGAGAATGTCTAATGTAAAACGTAATCAAGGAGGGAATGGGTCTATTGTTTGGAGTAGGGAGTGTAATATTAAAAATGACAAAGAGGAAAGAGAACCACTCAGCCTATTCTTCTTTCAACTTCTCTATCAAGGAGACCTACCTTTAAACTGGAAAATGTGGAACAAATATGGTCAAAGAGGAACAGATGCTCAAGACAGGTGAGGAGACAGAATACCTAGGTACTTTGAATGAGCCCAACTTTGGAAAGAGACCAAACATTCACATTCCAGATTATGAAGGCAACTGAGACAGATTACTCTGGATTATATTAATATATAATATCAGTTTATTCAAGGGAATGGTAAAAGAGATGTTAAGTCCACAGATGGAAAAACGGTGTCTCCCATTACACACACACACACACACACACACACACACACTCACCAAGAATCAAACACAGCAGTCAGTTAGATGTTAATTCCTGGGAATACTCTTGACTGGATTAATAAAAATAGGTATATAAGATCTTAGAAAAAAAAGGTGCTTGGTGGAAAAGAAACTGTAGGGTCAACAGGAACAAGGTCATGATGTGAACTTCCCTTTCTTTTTTTAATAGGGTCTGTTGACTTTAGTCTCCTGTAAATTAGGATGCAACACAATATATGGTGAAGAGCACACACTTTTGAGTCAGACAAGTGGGTCTGATCTGCCACTAATTAGATCTTCGACTCGGGAGCAAGTTATGCAACCTCCATAAGCCTCAGTTTACTTGTCAGCAAAAAGATAAATACTCTTTTCTGTATGGTTGTAAGGATTATTGAGATAACGCATACAAAGCAGTCCAGAAATGGTATCAGCACTGCGCACTGGCCCCTTAGGGCAGCACGCAGAGGGCTGCTGAGAGGAGTGGGATAGGAAAAACCTACAGCGTGGGGCCTGCCTCCCTTGCCGGCAGCCAGAACTCTTCAAACATAGTTCTCTTTGAAATCAAGATTTCACAGCTCAAGACAAAACCCAAAAACCGAACCAAAACACCTAAATATTAAAAACACTGCTGTAGATATAGCGAGCCAAGACTTTTAGTAAGGCATTTATTTTATAAGATCTCAAAATACTTATGTGTGTGAGAGAAATATGGGCTTACTAGCCCAAGTAAAATTAAATAAATCTAAGCGGTTAAACCACAGTAAAGTGCTATTGCCCTAAAGGGAAAAACTCTGGAGTAAAGGGTGAGGAGGGCTTTTTTAAAAAGGGGACATACTCCCCAACTAAGTGATCCTGAGCTATTTCCCTATGTATAACAGCTTCTTATAAGATCCTTGTGGATAAACTATGGTTATCAAGTTTGCTGATAATAGATCCCCTTGGAGGGACAGCAGATACAATGGATCAAGATTAAAATTTTAAAACCTTGATATCTAATGATGGGCTGAATATAACAAGGCAAACACATGAGGTGTCAAAGTGAAGTCTTAATCTTATGTCTAAAAACCAAGTACATAAGTACAGACTGGGAAATGTGAGTAGAAGAAAACTTGAAAAAGATGAAAAGCTCAATGAGGCCAAAAAGTGATATGGTTGACAAGGAAAGCTACTACTGAAGTAGCAAAAAAATAAGCAAAGGAAGTGGGAGTTTAATTCATTTTGCTGGTCAAATGACAGGGAGATTTTAAAGTATTCAAGGAGATGCCGAATACATCTGGCTATGGTAAAGCAGGATTGATATCTTCCTTCATAAAGCCCTCCTCGGACAACTAAGTCTTAAAAAAAAGAATTCGCCCTCCATCAATTCTACCACTTGAAAGTACTATGTTGGGTAACTAATTTTTTGTAGAACTCTTCATTTCAAAATCTGATGAAACAGTGTATTTTTTGGATGAGTTCTTACAATCTAGCTGCCGTATTTCCAAATACCAATTCTTATAGCTATTGCTATCCTTACTTTTCTTTTCCTTTTTCTTTTCATCTTTCTTCTCTTCCTCTTCACCTCCAGCTCCAAGTAAGGTAAAGATAATTCCAGTTTGAGAATTTATACCCACAGCAGTAACTACCATTCTTCCAGAGCCTTCCATTACATGAGTACCTACGACAACAGAAAATGTGTTTTTAAAATTCAACAACACATTAAATAAAACCAAAATTCTTGTGCTTAAGGTTTTAAGTCTGTAGTAAGTCATCTGAGTTCAAAGCTCACTCTACCACTCATTTATCATGTGATACTGGGCAAACTGTAACATCTCAATTACTAGTCCATAAACGTGGATAACAACAGTACCTACACTTTGTAAAAATGAGACGCAAATTAAGTCTGTAAGTGTAAAGTGTCTGGCACATTGCCTGGAATTTTAGGGGTTCAATGAATGTTCAATATTTAAATTATAACTGTATTATTATTATTAGGGACAATTCACTTATAAAGAAATGTGCTTACAACAAAAAGGATCACACAGCAACAACTGACATATTCCCAAGCCAACCCCACCACCTTTCCCTAACCCAGGCTTTCATGCCAGCCCACCTAGATCACTGCAACAGCAGCCTAGCTAGTTTCTGTCTTTCCAGTTCATCCTGAAATAAGTTTACCCTTCCTAAGATGTGATTTTATCATAAGCCTCTCATTGCTCCAAAACTTCTGACCCTCACTGACTACTGGATAAAGTTCAAAGTCTTCACATGGAGACCAAACAACACTCCGAACTTTTTCATCCATTAGCCTAACATAAAACTCCATTACAAAAAGCTGGGGAGCAGAGATGGGAACACTGACGGAATTCTGACTCTGTCCCTCACAACGTCTTGCAAGCAGCAGGCATTATTATTATTTCCTAGAAACTTGCCCAAGGTTACACAACTATTAAGTGACAAGGCAGATTCAATCCAGCTCTGTCAGAGCACAGAGGGCATATTCTTCTTACGATATAATGTCACTAAGGTTGCTCACAACTCTCCAAGCTGTACGACCACACCTCTGCATCTTTCCCTCACTCATTAAAAGGCTTCCCACCTCTCTAATATTTTTGTGAATTTTAAGTAACTTTTAAAACTTAACTCTTTCTAATATACTCAATAAAGTCTTCTTTATAGTTAATACTTATTTATTTGATCTCCTAGTTTACAACCACCTGGAGGGCAGGGTCTGTAGCACATACTATACCATCCTGTGTACCAAAACAATGTTCAATGGTTATTTGCAAAATAAGATCGTAAAGCATACGTACTTACTCCAGTACTTAAACATTTCTATTTGGCTATTTTATCCAATATGAATTTATCCAATATGAATTTTTTAGGCCTTTGATTTTCTTGCTTTAAAAAAAAATCTATATTCTGGCTTCCCTGGTGGCGCAGTGGTTGGGAGTCCACCTGCCGATGCGGGGGACACGGGTTCGTGCCCCGGTCCGGGAAGATCCCACATGCCGCGGAGCGGCTAAGCCCGTGAGCCATGGCCGCTGAGCCTGCGCGTCCGGAGCCTGTGCTCCGCAACGGGAGAGGCCACAACAGTGAGAGGCCCGCGTACCTCAAAAAAAAAAAAAAAAAATCTATATTCTGACTATTTCACTAATTATTAGCTTCTTTGCCAGTAAAAATGAAAGGGAAACAAGAAATTAAATTAAGGACAGTGAAACAATATTTATTGAGCAAGGACTAAATGTAAAAGACAGTTTGTTTCTTTTAACAATTCTAGCTTTCAGCAAATTTCAGTTTTTTATGTTCTGTTCTTCTCGACCACAGGTAATCAAATGTTGGCAGCTAATATGCTCAGGCAAAGTAAACAGTTTTTGTTCTGGTCATATCCCTACCACTAACTGAATAACTGCTTTTAAACATCTAAATTTAAAAAGCCAAGAACAGCAGTGAGAGATGGCATCATGAGAATAAATTTTAAAATAAATGCATTTCATGTTTTCAGTACATTTTTGGAAGAGGGAAATAAATGCAGAAAAACTTTCCCACCCGTACTGTGATAAGGGACTCCAGAAAGTTATTTCAGTCTTTTCTTAAACATGGAAAATTTATAGAGTCCTCTTGGTATACTTGGTGTGTCGGGAACCTGAGTCTACAAAAACTTACCAGCCATCTCTGTTAAAACAGAAAAGGACCAAGGTTCTGTTAAAGGATGTCATTCTGAAGAGCTAAGCACTGTGTGAATAAGCCAGATGTACATCAAAGCCCATGAAGTATACATGGCAAAAAGGCAAGAGGAGACTACCTCAGTTCACCAAATACTGTGGCCTGGTCAGTCTGTGGCAGTTAGGTATGACCAGCTAGCTTCCCTCTCCTTTGGAAAAATCATAGATTTTACTTGGCTAACATTAACCATAGTTTCTTAGAAGTATGGCAAGGAATAAGTAAAATAAGTATACATTAAACTTAAATACATTATATATCCAAGATATTTCTATTTGGAATGAATTTCAAGCAGAGCAATATAAAGAAAAATTCAAATAGAGCAGGAATGTTCTTAGTAGTGCAGGATATTGAAGGTCTACAAATCCCAAGATTTTTTTCAAAGAAACAAAAGTCTATATTAAAGTGAAACTTTTCCCCTATTTATAATGCTGTTTATAAATGTATATACATGAAATTACTCTGATTTTTAGTGGTGGGACGTTTTACAATAAGCCTTTTGGCACATATTTAAAAATCTTAAAAAGGTAATAGTTAAACTTAGGTATGTGCCCCGAAGTTGTGATTCTAACTTAACTGACCCTTGTCACACGTTTGACTTTGGTTTCAGTAAAACCACGTCCAACCAATTAGAATATAAAGTTCACAGAGAAGAAGTGAAAAAGTATAGCTGCCAAGTTATTAAATATTTAAATAAGCAGAATCTCCTTACAATGTAGGAAATGTTACCATTCCATTAACATCTGAAAATAATAATTAAAGACAAATAGGCAACATTTCCTTACTCCAAATGCTAGTATAACTCAATCTAAAAATATATTTAAACCAAATGTCTTACAAGCAATTTTGTAAATTCTATAAAGAACACTAGAAAATTAAGAGTAGGAAACTGAAAATCAAAAGCTAAGGAACTGGTATCATTTTGGAGACAAGTTGTAGTACTCTGGTTTCCTTTCATGTAGCATCTTAGAAGGCAGCTTGTAATTTTCTTCATCATCCCTTCCATTTCATTTCCAATTAACCTCAGGTCTAGCTATCAACAGTTAAGCTGTTGTAAAAGCCTCCTAAGTAGACACCCACCTCCCCTTTTCAGACTGTACCCTCACCTACACAACGCCTTAGATTTTCAGAACATGTCTTAACCGTGTGCAAATTCAGTTCTGCCTAGTAGATGTGGTACTACTCCTGGACCTATTTATTATTAATCATATTACCTTAGATAAATAGTTAATGTCTCAGACTCATTCCTCAGTAGTTAAATGAGGGGGCGAGATTAGGTTAACTTTAAGGATTTTATGAGTTTTTTTTTTTTAATCCTGTCCTTTGTAGACCATCATAGAGAATTCATTAATTTGCTTTAAACACACAATCATTCTTTAACTTTATATTACAATAGCCCTTAAGAATAAATGTAAAACAGATCAATTTAACAGAGATCATTAGGCTTATACTTTAGTTTTATCATTATACGAACATTAACTAACACCGACTCTCAAATCTCTTCATTTTTTTGGACTCGGGTTCCTCATTTGTAAAATACAGTTCTGGATTTAAAGATCTCTAATGTCCCTGCTGACTTACAAAAGAAAGTCTCTAAGGTTTATAAGGGTAGAAGCTAACATAAAATACAGAATCCTCTTCACATTATTGGCTCTTTGGGGAACTGTTTGCTGACAGTGGTATATAGTTGCAGAGGAGGAAAAAGTTCAGTTATAAAAGAAATTCATACCTGATAAAAGCAAAGGATCCTTATCTAAAGACTTCTTAACATGATCAGATTCACCAGTCAATGAGCTTTCATCAATTTTAAGATCATTGCCTTGAATAAGTATGCCATCAGCGGGAAGAAGATCACCTAAAACAAAATAAAGGTATGCTAAACTGTGAACAAGGTTACAATAACATCACATCATGTGTAAGATGCATTGCCCTTTTTTACTTACCATATTTCACTTGAGCAATATCTCCAACTGTAATGTCAGCTACAGGTATCTGAATGACCTGACCACCCCTGATGACTGTGAACTTCTGTTCTTGTTCAATTCGGCTCTGCAAACCTCTAAACTGTTTTTCCTTACTCCAGTCATTGAAAGCTGTTACTAATACTACACACACTACTGACAAGAGGATCGCAGCTCCTTCAATCCAACCAGTTTCACCTTCACCTTCTTCCTCTCCAACAGAAACGTCTCCACAAACTATTTGGAAAGAAAGAAAATGCTTATCAAAAAGGATTCTGAATTGATGGCAACAGATATGTAATTATAAAGTTTATATACCCCGTTAACTTTGCTTACAGCTCTAAACACTTTACTGATTCAAAGCATTCCATAAGGGCTTCCCTGGCGGCGCAGTGGTTGAGAGTCCGCCTGCCGATGCAGGGGACACGGGTTCGTGCCCCGGTCCGGGAAGATCCCACATGCCGCGGAGCGGCTGGGCCCGTGAGCCATGGCCGCTGAGCCCGCGCGTCCGGAGCCTGTGCTCCGCAACGGGAGAGGCCACAACAGTGAGAGGCCCGCGTACCGGAAAAAAAAAAAAAAAAAAAAAAGCATTCCATAATGATGACGCTTACTCTGTTAATTTCAAGTTCCCTGCCTCTGAGGATTCTCATCTTTAGGGTAGGGAGGCAGTCTAGGGTACCTGCTAAGAGTGAGGACACTGGGGAAGATTAAATCTCGACCCTAAGGCAAGTTACTTATTTTTGAGACTCAGTTTCTTCATCTGTCAAATTAGGAGACCACCACTTACTGCAGAGTTGTTGAGAGAATTAAATGCGAAGACACTTGTAAAGAAGGTAGAGCAGTGGCTGAGACATCCTTCACACTCAACCAACAGTTAATGCTACTACTACATATAGTAGGCAAGTCACACATGGAAAATTAAGTATTACGTATTTACCCATGAACCATGCTTATTTACCAAATCAGTTTCACTGGAGTATGATAAAAGCTTGGCTTTCATAACATAAAAATTTAAGCAAAGTGCTACTCATTCATTCAACTATTTGAGCACCTACTTTAGGTGCCAACACTGTTTTCAAAGCTAAGGATGTAATAGTGAGTAAGACATATAAGCTCCATCTCCTCAGGGAACCTATACTCAGACTGGTAGGTGTGAATGGGATATGAAAAAATCAGATAATAAAACACAAATAATTAATTTCAGATATCATAAGTGCCATGAAGAAAATAAAATACGGTGATGTGCTAGCAAATGAAAAAAGAGGGCTGACTGTGGTTGGGTGAACACAGAAGACCCCTCTGAGGTGTCCATGACATTTGAGCTAGGAGCCAAATGATACACGGGAACTAGCCATATAGATTTAAGGGAAGAGGATTCTGGGGAGAGATTAAAGTCAGCACAGAGGCTCTATGGCAGAAAAGACTTTAGGAAAAGACAGAGGCGGGGACAAAAGAAACCTCAAAACTGTAGGGCCAGTAATGGTGAAGAAAGAACAAGGACAGTACTTTTTGAACCTTGAGCTGTAATCTATTTGTGAGTCTAAAATCAATTCAGACCTTCAAGATGGCGGAGGAGTAGGACGTGAAGATCATTTTCCTCCCCACAAATACATAGGAAATACATCTACATGTGGAACAACTCCTACAGAACACCCACTGAACGCTGGCAGAAGACCTCAGACCTCCCAAAAGGCAGAAAACTCCCCACGTACCTGGGTAGGGCAAAAGGAAAAACAGAGACAAAAGAATAGGGATGGGACCTGCACGTCTGGGAGGGAGCTGTGAAGGAGGAAAAGTTTCCACACACAAGAAGCCCCTTCACTGGTGGAGATGGGGTAGTGGGGGCGGGGGGGAAGCTTCGGAGCCACGGAGGAGAGCGCAGCACCAGGGGTGCAGAGGGCAAAGCGGACAGATTCCTGCACAGAGGATCGCTGCCAACCGGCACTCACCAGCCCGAAAGGCTTGTCTGTCCACCGGCCGGGGCGGGTGGGGACTGGGAGCTGAGGCTTGGGCTTCGGAGGTCAGATCCCAGGGAAAGGAATGGGGTTGGTGGTATGAACACAGCCGGAAGGAGCTAGTGCGCCACAGCTAGCCGGGAGGGAGTCCGGGAAAAAGTCTGGACCTGCCCAAGAGGCGAGAGACCACTGTTTCCGGGTGCGTGAGGAGAGGGGATTCAGAGCACCGCCTGAACGGGCTCCAGAGACTGGCGCGAGCCGCGGCTATCAGCGCGGACCCCAGAGACGGGCATGAGATGCTAAGGCCGCTGCTGCCACCACCAAGAAACCTGTGTGCAAGCACAGGTCACTATCCACACCTCCCCTCCCGGGAGCCTGTGCAGCCCGTCACTGGCAGGGTCCCGTGATCCAGGAACAACTTCCCCGGGAAAACGCACGGCGCGCCTCAGGCTGGTGCAATGTCATGCTGGCCTACGCTGCCGCAGGCTCACCCTGCATTCTGCATTCCGTACCCTTCCCTCCTCACAGCCTGAGTGAGCCAGAGCCCCCTAATGAGCTGCTACTTTAAACCCGTCTTGTCTGGGTGGGGAACAGATGCCCTCCGGCGAACTACACGCAGAGGCGGGGCCAAATCCAAAGCTGAACCCCAGGAGCTGTGCGAACAAAGAGAAAGGGAAATTTCTCTCAGCAGCCTCAGGAGCAACTGATTAAATCTCCACAGTCAACTTGACGTACCCTGCATCTGTGGAATACCTGAATAGACGACGAATCATCCCAAAATTGAGGAGGTGGACTTTGTGTGATTTTGTCTGTATAGCTTTGATTTAACCATTTGTCCTAGGGTTCTGTCTGTTCGTTTGTTTTTTTAAGGATAGCTTTTAGCATTTGTTATCATTGGTGGATTTGTTTTTTGGTTTGCTCGCTCTCTTCTTTCTTTCTTTTTTTATTACTTTTTAATTCTTTTTGTACTTTTAATAATTTTTTATTTTAATAACTTTATTTTATTTTTCTCTTTCTTTCTTTTTTTCTCCCTTTTTTTCTGAGCTGTGTGGCTGACAGGGTCTTTGTGCTCCAGCCGGGGGTCAGGCCTGAGCCTCTGAGGTGGGAGAGCCAAGTTCAGGACACTGGTGTACCAGAGACCTCCCGGCTCCACCTAATGTCAAACGGCAAAGGCTCTCCCAGAGATCTCGATCTCAACTCTAAGACCCAGCTCCACTCAATGACCAGCAAGCTACAGTGCTGGCCACCCTAGGCCAAACAACTAGCAAGACAGGAACACAACCCCACCCATTAGCAGAGAGGCTGCCTAATATCCCAATAAGTTCACAGACACCCCAAAACACACCCCCACACGTGGTCCTGCCCACCCAAAAGACAAGATCCAGCCTCATCCACAAGAACACAGGCACCAGTCCCACCAGGAAGCCTACACAACCCACTGAACCAACCATACCCACTGGGGTCAGACACTAAAAACAACGGGAACTATTAACCAGCAGCCTGCGAAAAGGAGACCCCAAACACAGTAAGTTAAGCAAAATGAGAAGACAGAGAAACACACAGCAGATGAGGAAAAGGTAAAAATCCAACAGACCAAACAAATGAAGAGGAAAAAAGCAGTCTACCTGAAAAGTTCAGAGTAATGATAGTAAAGATGACCCAAAATCTTGAAAACAGAATGGAAGAAAATAAAAGAAACGTTTAACAAGGACCTAGAAGAACAAAAGAGTAAACAAACAATGATGAACAACACAATAAATGAAATTAAAAATTCTAAAGGAGGAATCAATAGCAGAATAACTGACGCAGAAGAACGGATAAGTGACCTGGAAGATAAAATAGTGGAAATAACTACCACAGAGCAGGATAAAGAAAAAAGAATGAAAAGAAGTGAGGACAGTCTCAGAGACCTCTGGGACAACATTAAACACACCAACATTCGAATTATACGGGTACCAGAAGAAAAAGAGAAAAAAGAAAGGGAATGAGAAAATATTTGAAGAGATTATAGCTGAAAACTTCTCTAATGTGGGAAAGAAAATAGTAAATCAAGTCCAGGAAGCACTGAGGGTCCCATACAGGATAAATCCAAGGAGAAACATGCCAAGACACATATTAATCAAACTATCAAAAATTAAATACAAAGAAAAAATATTAAAAATAGCAAGGGAAAAACAAAAATTAACATACAAAGGAATCCCCATGAGGTTAACAGCTGATCTTTCAGCAGAAACTCTGCAAGCCAGAAAGGAGTGGCAGGACATATTTAAAGGGATGAAAGGGAAAAACCTACAAACAGGATTACTCTGCCCAGCAAGGATCACATTCAGATTGGATGGAGAAATTAAAACCTTTACAAACAAGCAAAAGCTAAGAGAATTCAGCACCACCAAAGCAGCTTTACAACAAAGGCTAAAGGAACTTCTCTAGGCAGCAAACACAAGAGAAGGAAAAGACCTACAATAATAAGCGCAGAACAATTAAGAAAATGGTAATAGGAACATACATATCGATAACTACCTTAAACGTAAACGGATTAAATGCTCCCACCAAAAGACACAGACTGGCTGAATGGATACAAAAACAAGACCCATGTATATGCTGTCTACAAGAGACCCACTTCAGACCTAGGGACACACACAGACTGAAAGTGAGGGGATGGAAAAAGATATTCCATGCAAATGGAAATTAAAGAAAGCTGGAGTAGCAATTCTCATATCAAACAAAATAGACTTTAAAATAGACTACTACAGGAGACAAAGAAGGGCACTACATAATGATCAATCCAAGAGAATGATATAACAATTGTAAATATTTATGCACCAAACATACAAGCAGCTCAGTACATAAGGCAAATGCTAACAGCCGTAAAAGGGGAAATTGACGGTAACACAACTGTAGTAGAGGACTTCAACACCCCACTTTCACCAATGGACAGACCATCCAAAATGAACTAAAAAGGGAAACACAAGCTTTAAATGATACATTAAACAAGATGGACTCAATTGATATTTACAGGACATTCCATCCAAAACCAACAGAATACACTTTCTTCTCAAGTGCTCATGGAACATTCTCCAGGATAGATCATATCTTGGGTCACAAATCAAGCCTTAGTAAATTTAAGAAAACTGAAACCGTATCAAGTATCTTTTCTGACCACAACGCTATGAGACTAGATATCAATTACAGGAAAAAAATCTGTAAAAAATACAATCACATGGAGGCT
>NC_041219.1:23908216-23909559 GCF_002837175.3 Physeter macrocephalus
GAAGTAACAACTGACACTGCAGAAATACAAAGGATCATGAGAGATTACTACAAGCAACTACATGCCAATAAAATGGTCAACCTGGAAGAAATGGACAAATTCTTAGAAAAGCACAACATTCTGAGACAAACAGGAAGAAACAGAAAATACAAACAGACCAATCACAAGCACTGAAATTGACACTGTGATTAAAAATCTTCCCACAAACAAAAGCCCAGGATCAGATGGCTTCACAGGCAAATTCTATCAAACATTTAGAGAAGATCTAACACCTATCCTTCTCAAATTCTTCCAAAATACAGCAGAGGGAGGAACACTCCCAATCTCATTCTACAAGGCCACCATCACCCTGATATCAGAACCAGACAAAGATGTCACAAAGAAAGAAAAGTACAGGCCAATATAACTGATGAACATAGATGCAAAAATCCTCAACAAAATACTAGCAAACAGAATCCAACAGCACATTAAAAGGATTATACACCATGATCAACTGGGGTTTATCCCAGGAATGCAAGGATTCTTCAATATATGCAAATCAATCAATGTGATAAACCATATTAACAAAACTGAAGGAGAAAAACCATATGATCATCTCAATAGATGCAGAAAAAGCTTTCGACAAAATTCAACACCCATTTATGATAAAAACCCTCCAGAAAGTAGGGAGAGAGGGAACATACCGCATCATAATAAAGGCCGTATATGACAAACCCCCAGCCAACATTGTTCTCAATGGTGAAACCATTTCCTCTAAGATCAGGAACAAGACAAGGTTGTCCACTCTCACTCCCATTTATCATTGCAACGAAAAGAATAAATATCTAGGAATAAACCTACCTAAGGAGACAAAAGACCTGTATGCAGAAAACTGTAAGATACTGATGAAACAAATTAAAGATGATATAAACAGATGGAGAGACATACCATGTGCTTGGATTGGAAGAATCAATATTGTGAAAATGACTCTACTACCCAAAGCAACCTACAGATTCAATGCAATCCCTATCAAACTACCACTGGCTTGTTTTACAGAACTAGAACAAAAAATTTCACAATTTGTATGGAAACACAAAAGACCCCGAATAGCCAAAGCAATCTTGAGAACGAAAAACGGAGCTGGAGGAATCAGGCTCCCTGACTTCAGAGTATACTACAAAGCTACAGTAATCAAGACCGGATGGTACTGGCACAAAGACAGAAATATAGATCAATGGAACAGGATAGAAAGCCCAGAGATAAACCCACACACATACGTTCACCTTATCTTTGATAAAGGAGGCAAGAATATACAATGGAGAAAAGACAGCCTCTTCAATAAGTGGTGCTGGGAAAACTGGGCA